>NW_027498058.1:0-142228 GCF_021521415.1 Bidens hawaiensis
CACGTAAAGAGCATGCTGATGGGTTTAACGAACATACTTAACGGGATTAGTGAATCCGGGTTTATTTGCAAATGAAATGAAACCACAGGGATGAAAATCGTAAATTTAAAACTATTTAGCTAAAACCACCGCAGATTTAGACAAACCATAGTGATAAAAACCGCAGTTCACTTCAAAAAAAATTATCAAAACATTTATTTTAACTCAAACATAAACAACCATCCAAAACCCTCCTTTGACTTTGTTCAACCTCCTTTATTCACCATAGTAATCATAATCTCTCAGGCTAGCTACATATCATTTGCCACTGATTTCCAACAGGTTGGTAAACATTATCATGAATATCAGTCACCTATGTCACATGTTCACCAAATTGCTGATGAAAAAAAAAACATCATTAATTATAAATCACTATGGTGTATGAATGTATTTAGTAGATGAAAAAAAATACTAGAAAGCAAATTAAAATTTTATCAAAATTAAAGCCAAACATACCAAAACCCGAGTGCAACTAGTCTAAGCATTCTCCCAGCCAATCACTCAGAACGAAAAACAAGTTCGAGCAGTTTGGATGTGTATATGATACCAGCCTGCTAAACCTTTTTAAAAGCCCAAAGCAAAATGAAAATTTAGAAGTAGACATAATAACATGTCCCCTATTAATTTCTACAATACAAATAACAGAAAAGAAAAAAGTTGTACCATACCTTTGTTACTCTCATGTTCTCATGAGGCAACGAACCAACATTGAGATGCTTCAATAATCTGATATGGTTTCCAAATCTTAGATATGTCATTAGATTCTTCTACAAGATTGCTACAAAATGTAATGTAATGTATATAGATCTCTAATGGGAGGCAAAACTCATACAAACATTTTATCAAAGAGGTTGTATGCATAATTAAATATTGCAGTACCTGAATTCAGAATAAGAAACTTTGTGTGTCGTGCTTCTTATCATAATGCAAAACCCCTGTTCACAAGTATAAAAGTTAGGAAAATTCAGGAATTTGGTAGATATCTATACAATTCAATTGTACTAAAAGTAGAAAATTTTATACGCAGGAATTAAAAGAAGCATATACACCTTCAATTGATATGTCAAATAGGAAGAATTTATATTATTTGTTTGGCCAGTCGAGACGATTCTTGAGATCTTTTCAGATCCGCTTCTAAGCCATCGCTGGAATACCACCACCTAGAAAGCCAAAAACTAACCCTAACTTCACCAAATAGTCAACTCAAAACCAGTTCATAAACATATTCATAAGTAATAGCAATGCATATGTATATTTTAAGATATAATTCAATACAGATAAAGCATTTTGTTTACCTTGATGATACTTACAATTCTGAGATAGGAGTGCTCTTCGAGTGAACTGTTGTGTGCAAAACGAAGGGTAAAAGAGTGAAAATTAGAATCAAGGGGGAAGTGTTGGGAAATTCCTACAAAATAAGAGGGAACAGGGAATTTTGGAGGGAAGACAAAATTTTAGAAAAATAAAATTTTACGGAGTATATTAATAAACATAGCTCTTTTAAAACAAAGAAATTATTATTATTATTATTATTATTGTCTTTAGTTTCATTGGATTTTAATAATCTTTATTTATTGACTGCTATTGGCGCATAATAATCCCTATTCATTTTATCACCACTCGCGGTACCAAATTTAAAAATGTTGGCCTCAATGGTCTCCCGTTAAAAAGAACTCAACGGCGTTATACCTTTTTTAGGATTTCAAACTAATTTTCTAGGGCTTTTGATGGGAAGGGGGATACGATCGATTGATGTAAAACTTAACTTGAAACTGTAATCCAAATGACTTGATTTTTGCTTCAATTCGTGTGTTTGTACTTTCAGTTAACAAAAATCAAGTCTATTAAATCACCGTTTCGAGTTAAGTTCACATTAATCGATTCGTATTCTCCTTCTTATCAAAAGCCCTAAAAAATTGGTTTGAAATTCGGAAAAAAAGTATAATGTCATTAAGTCATTTTTAACCAAGGACCACTAGGGGCCAACCTTTTGAAAATTGGGACCGCCGAGTGACGACAAAATCATCATCAATCATCAATCATGCCCAGTAAAATCCCACCGACAGCAAAGCTATAAGTAGGGTCTGGGGAGGGTGGGATGTAGGCACACCGTACCTCTATCCAAAGGAATAAAGAGGTGGCTTCCAGAGAGACCCTCGGCTCTAAGTACATGCGTATGAAGCAAAATAAAGGAAATCAAAGTTTAACAGTTATATAAAAACTACTACTAATTATAATAATATTAATAATAAGATCACAGTTTAACAGCTATATAAAAGCTAATAATAATTATAATAATAATAATATATGTAAGGGAAATACCATTATGGTATGTGACCTAAATAAGTTAAGTCTAATCCCTAAGGTATTCAATTCTCTCTAAAAATCCTTAACTTTAATTCTACTTCTCCACGAATTCCTATCCTCAACCATGTCCTCGGAGAGGTTTAGGTCTATCAAATCCTGCCTAATCCTCTCATCCCAAGTCAATTTCAGTGACGACAAAATGAATAAGGATTATTATCGGTCAATACCAGTCAATAGGGACTATTAAAATCTAATAAACTGTTTGTTTATAGTTATATATATATATATATATATATATATATATATATATATATTTTGAAAATGGGTACATTGGGTTTAAAGGTACAAACGAGTCAAGCCCCTCACGAACTATCTGTGATTGGCCCATATTAAAACTCCATCTTCAAAAAGTAATAACTGAATTATATATATAAATATGATAGAGTACAATAATCTTTAACATACATTAACGTACAACAATACTTATATTCATGAAATTGGTCTATGGAATCACATCCAACATCTCGGAATCATCAATACATACCCAATTAATCATTGATTCACCGAAAAAACATATTTGGATCATTAATCGATCAATTTTTTACGTTTCTTCACGAAACTCGTTTTGAGCGTACTACAATTTTCTTGAGCGTTTTGTTTTTGTCTTTGAGCGCTTTGTTTTTGCCTTGAGCGTGCTTCACGTACGTAAAGGATTATTGTATGTTAACTTAACTCTATATATAACAAATAATTAAAAGCTGACCCGTTGGATGGAATATCATCTTCTCGAACAGCTGACATTTTGGTGTTTGGATGGATAAGAGAAACACATGCATGGTGGATCTAACACGGTTTCCCCTCTGGTGGGCTTAGGGTAGTGGTTTCACAGTCGGCCAAGCTGCTTCATACAAGGTGACTAAACACGAGAAAACGTGTATTGACAACCAATATGTGTTTTATACCATTTTCTTTTAACACTTTTGGTTTCCTCGTGCCTAATGTTACACCCCCAACCAAATGCGGAAATGTCGGGGCGTGAGCTGATTGCTCGTAGCTCTCAAGGTAATATAATGCAATATTTGAAAATGACATTATCTATTAATTTCAATTAAATATTCAAACAATACAAACAATTCCACAAGACAAATACAAATCATTAAAATAAAATAAATAAGTTCAAAATCTAAGTCTTGATAGTAAGCATTGATTAATCACACGTCTTAAGGGTGAGTGTAATGAGCCGACTAAAATGGGCGACAAGGGCGCGAACACCCCCCCCCCCCCCCCCCGCCAGGATGACAAAATGAGCTATAAGGGGGGGGGGGGGGGGGACGAGAACTTGTCGCCTGTTTGTGTGTGTGTGTGTATATTATTATATATGTTGTGTGTGTGATATATATGGTAAGGATCCTAAGAGAACCATTTGAAAATTCAGAACCTTGAGAATCATTTTGAACCACTAAAAAAAGTTCTCACATGATCTCAATCCTATATATACTAATACCTATATATATATGTGTGTGTGTGTGTTATGTTGCCACAACACCATTACATCTCTAAAACCAAAACCCACATTTTGCTGACTGGACGCCACATGACGCAATTCGCCCTATTTTATAGACCCTCCACTATACATAGCCTAATAGACCACATCGAGCCTTTAACTATCATGATGGATTCTATTAGGCTATACTACGTCTTAAAAGAGTTAGATTGGAATTTATTAGACCATGATGGATATCAAGTCATGCGTCTTTAGGATCGTACTATGTCATACTAGGTCTTAATGAGTAATATTAGTTATTATAGCTAAACATGTTACATTATAGTGTGCGCACGTAAAAAATTGTCCGTCACTTCTCACAGATTGACATGCATGTTCCATGATTAATATTCCCTCTTTCGTTATTTGTGTAAGATTTAAATGCCTCCTCATTATCAAAATCGAGATAATCATAACTAAAATTTCTCTACTGAGGTGAATCCCTCACACAATAAATCAACACAATAACTTTGATTCCTTATCTACTATAATATCTACTATAATGGGGAAATACCACAATAGTTTAGCTGGTGGTCCAGTTTTCGTCACATCGTCATCATATTTATTTTTACGCTTATACCTCGATTCACCACATGTAAAACATATGAGATTTTTCAATTTGTTTATATACAACATACAATATTCGAACATTCGTGTAATCTCTACTTTCATTTAATTTCTTAGCTTGGTATACAAATATGGGTAAATTGTTATCTTTTGCGAAAACACACACTTATTAAACAACGAAGTAAAATAAATTTGGAAAAAAAAAATAACAATACATGAAACAATATGAGCAACAAAAAATTCATGAAAAACCTGAAAATAAGTGGTCACCTTCGAGTATTAGGAAATTGTGAACATCCATCAATATATACGTACACACGGTTTTTTTTTATTTTTAAATGGATTATTGGATTAAATTTTACATTTAATTTTTATCTATTGAACTATATGGCGGTTCCACTTAATAAGGCGGTTTAATTTGAACAATCAAATGAGACGTTTATCAAATTATTATAAGGCGGTTCCAAATCATCAAATAAGGCGGGTATATCAAATAAAGCGATTCGAATAAATTAATTTATTTTAAAATTTCGGTTAACAACTCAAATATGGCGGTTTTCAATAACACCGCCTTAAAAGATTTTTTAAAACCGTCTTATTTGATTTTTTTTTACTAGTATACGTACCCTACACCCGTGGGGGTGTACCCTGCACCTTACTGTGTAGGCTGTTGTACCAAGAAACATCTGGTTTATGCTGGTTTTTTATGAAATTGTATTTTTTTTACCATACTTTTGACATAGTATCTATATAAGATGATTATATTTGATGTTATGCAATATTATTACTAACGTGTGGTATGGATATACGTTAGGAAACCATTATGTTGCTTTGAGGATCGATGACCAAGTTTTTTGATCAATGGGTAAGGTTCATGGTGGAAGGTTTTGTTGTCAAATATGGGGAACGCACAACAACTTGGATCTTTGATTAAGTGCTAGAATACTTTAGGCAAGGCTATCGGATAGGGGGTTGCAGGGTAATCAGATGCTCGGGAAAAATTAAGGACACGCATCATAAAGTTAAAATCATGTTATTATCGGTAAATACGTCAAATGTTCTTTGCCAAGTATTGTTTCTATTAAACTAAACTAGTGATTTTTGAAAATAGGTTTGTATTTTGTCATGAGAAAATACAGCAGTGAAATTTTATAATTTTGAACCGTGTTTTCTGCAATTATATAAAAAAATTAACGTTTTCAGATTTAGTATGCTACCAATAATAGCCTAAATTTCATGTCATTTTCATTTATATATGCACAAGTAATCTAAAGGACTTTTCTTTTTATGTATATTCAATGGCTATAATGCATATATAAATATAAAAATATAATTAGTGATGATGGTAGTAACTTGGGTTACCCACGACCTTAGACACTTTATTAAAGACCGAGTCCAAGTTCAATGTGAGAGAAAAGAATAAATTATGTTGTTAGGTAAATAATAGTGTGGTACGTATGGTCGAAAAAATATCATCTACATCTAGGTGTTGATTAATCCTGTAAGATTATATATATAATTATATATACTTATACATGTTCATTATAATCATTTATATTATAATAGATCAAAATATTAATTATACTTTATTATATATTAGTTTGGTAATTGTTGATGTGCCATATTACCTATAATTAACTAATAAAAGGTTTCCCTTTGGGTGTATATAAAAAGAGATAAATATTAACATAATAACCTAATCACACACAAAACAATTGTGTGTGCCTTCTCTCTCCTAAAACCGGGTTCCTCTCAAGAATCCTAACACCATCCTTAACTATACATCCTAAAGGGGAACTCGACCAAGCTGACAACCATGTCATCTACATCATTCTCTTTTGCGATTACTACTCTACATGCTGTAACAGGTACACATATAATTATAGGTTTATCATATTATTCATGTTTTTCCATTATCACCATGAGAAATTGATCAACATGTGGTATCAAGAGCGATGTTGTTTAATCAGTTCTTCATGTTTTCTATTAAATCTGGATTTAAACGGAAGACTTGAATCTAAAGTTTTATAAAACCTAATTTTGATTTTTTTATGCTTGTGCTCATTGAAATCGGTTTATAAATAAACTGTTTACATCTTTAGAACCCGATTTCACATTAAAATCCTGTTAAAAATTTATGATTTTCGGTGATGTTCTTCGTGTTCATCATGGGTTTTTCGAAAATAATACATATTTTGGTTAAAATTTAGATTATAATTGTGTTTTTCCTAAAATAATTGAAAAATAAATCTCCAAAGATTTTTTTGAAACCTGAATAATTATTAAGAATATAAATTTCAAAATTAAACAAATCTTAGAGATAAAATTAATCTCTAACAATTTGAACCAAAATATTATTACCTTAAAGAATTTTTGGATTTTAATGCTTACCGAATCTCGATCAAACTGAGATTTCATCAAAACCGAATCTCATTAAAACCGAGATCCCATTAAAAACCGAAACTTATTAAAAACCAAAAACCCAATAAAAACCGAACTCATAATTTGACCGAGAACTCATTACTAGAATCGAGAACTCATTACAAAACCGAAAACCAAAACTTTTCTAAACTAAACAGGTTATTGTTAACTAATTAAATGTTTTGTAAAAACCTTTTACAAAACATAAAAGCTTTACTTGAATGAATTTTGATGTGTCACTTCTGCCCAAAGGTGATGTGTTACATTTACTCCTCATCCAAGTCTAATTACAAAGCTTTGTTAATTTTGCTTACATGATTTAAATGTCTCATTTCTGCCCAAAGGTGATGTGTTACATTTATATCCAGCAAAGTTAACTCGTGCATGTGATAATCAATAAACTCATGCTATCAAATAGAGTTATTCTGGATTTAGTTTTTCCTAAAACTAATCTAATATCTATTAAATAATTAAAATAACTCATAAGATGCATGTGTTCCTTGAAAACTCTAACTATAAGGTTAAATGGAATTACCGAATACATCATAATGTACAGTACCATGACCCATAAAGTTAAGGGCTCACACATGAAAATAAGTACACTTGTCTTATGCATTACATACTAAAATTTTCTATTATTACAATTTGTTGCCTTAAAAATCAACTATAACACTCACAAGTACAAAAGGAAAACGAGTATGTTGATTAGCAACACATGTAAAAGAAAAGAATATGGCAATGGAACATAAGATGTTATTCAACTCACCACCACTACAACCATAAAGAGGAAAACTCTAATGTTCATTGACAAAATACAAGTATTACTTCCAGCTTTAAGTTCTCTAAGGAGAAGTCTCATTGTATAAATATGTCATTATATTAGGCATAAGTAACAAGGCTATCCATAATTCGAAAGAATATCTGGCTAAAAACGTAGTCGTATATTAATGATATTTAAGTCTGCTAATCCTAATATTCCAATTAATACATGATAGGTTGAGTCTAGTTCTATAAGTTTCTTTACTGATATCAACAAATAACTAACATGAGTGTTAGTGACAAAATTTAAATGTTAAAGCTATTATAACCATAAAAATTGTCTTCTAATTATGCTTTATGATATCTTAAATATTCTAGAAATTAATCAGAATTTAGTATCATATTTAAACTACAATATGACAGTTTGCATAGCCACATAAAGTCACTCTTATCTTAAACTCTCATATTATTTGTTATCAATATCTGGATTGAAACATTTATAAAATAGAACTAGATGATATTATATACTTTCACAACTTTGTTATCATGCAAATAAAAATTTAACAAAAGACAATGAGACCTATAAAATTCATTAATTAAAACAAAATTTCATGAGAAATCATGACACTGTTGACGAGGGTGATTTTTCATAATCTCATTCTTAGTGATTTAAATCATGTGTTAGGTGCCCTAAACATTACTTGGCTTAAGAAATAAGTATGGGTCCACCAGAAGTTATATTTCACTTACATTCGTGGAACTTATTCAAATGGAATATTCAGACATAATTCTTTATCATTTAAAAGGCTATTTATTTGTATCCAAACTGTCTTCTATGATCCGCTGTCTTAAAGAGATCCATTCATATATACTTAATACGATTTCTTCTAATATGCCCCTAAGTTTACTATGACATCTGGACGTTAATGAAATCAAATCAAGTTTAACATATATAACAGATTCTCATGTCACGTATATAATTGAAACTTCTTTTGTATTTTTCCTAGAGATATTAAAGATCAGTGGGAGCCTTAAGTGTCTCAATCATAACTTACAAGATTTGCAAGAGGTGGGGGAGTGAAAACTTTATATTATCTCAATTACACCTCTTGTTGTAAGGCCCCGTTACCGGTAGCCCTACTTTAGTGTTGGATTTACTCATAAACGCGGTTCTAGATATACGAGTTAATAAAAACTTTCGCGAAATAATATAAAAGTCAATAATTCATTACAACATCCATAACGTGTCTTTCAAAAACATAACATAAAACATAGTATTTCAAACATCACGACAATCTCCAGATGCCAGCCTCTCGGATCCTGCCATGTGTCTTCCTCAAGCCAACTGCCTCAGTCGATTAGCCTGCGTGCATACTAAAAGTCAGCTACGCTGAGTGAGTTCTAGTTAATCATACAACATACAATACATTCACATACTAGCATATGCACCCGGAGGTACATACCTTCATATATTCTTACGCACTTACTTACATACGTACTTTTATTCTTTCTTTCGTACTTACTTACATACTTTCATTCATACATATACGTTTTAAAGAGCATTCCGCCCTATAACCGTCGCCGATATTATTAGGGTCGGTTCCCTACGTTCGCCGATATTATTAGGGTCGGTTCCCTACGTTTTCCGATACTATTAGGGTCGGTTCCCTTCATTCGCCGACATTATTAGGGTCGGTTCCCTACATTCGCGCTACTATAACATACGTGTCATTTACATACTTTCCTTGACGATATGTGCAATCTACGAAGAGCGTTCACGTACCATCAACATTTCATACATATATTGTTCATACATCATACATATTCATACATACGTCATTCATACATCATACATATCAATCATACCTTTAACTAACACTTGACGGCACATGCAATATCCGAAGATCGTTCACGCACCATCAAGCAATCGTCATACATAAATCATACAAGGCATACACTTACCACCTAAGGTAAGTGTATTGACTATCACATCGATAATGCACACAGCCCCGAAAACATAACAAGGAAGTGAGGCTAGAAACTCACCTCAATGCGGTTGCGTTCACCGTTTATGGTTATTCCCTTCTTGAGCTGTGCACGACTAACTGTATAATAATTATACGTATCAATAAACTATCACTACACATGTCGTCTTTTTAGTTTAATTAATACCCTCAACGAATGGGGGTCCGGGGGCAGCGGGGTTCTAGGGGCGGCAGCCCCTAGCGGGTTCCAAGGGGCAGAGCCCCTGGCTGGGGTTAAGCTGCCAGGTCAGCTTGGAATTTTTTTTTATTTTCATTAACTGTCTTAACACATTTTCCATTAGGATTTTGGATATTAAATAATTTGCTACTTAAAAGTTCAAGGGCTTTTTTGTAATTAAATTCTTCTTTTCTAAGTCCGGGGACCATTCTGTCATTCTTTAAAACTTCTGGTTCGTTACTTGGTTCTTAACGAATTGTGTTATCTTAACGAACTGATCCATGCAGCGAATTGAACCATTTAACGAACTGGTTATTAAGCGAACTGGATCTTATAACGAATCAGTCCATAACGAACCAGTCCGGGTAACGAATTGGTCCATCCATTTCGTTATCTTTTCTAACGAATGACTATAACGAATCCGTTATCTTTTCCTTAACGAATCTGGATGCGAACTAAGGCCAGTTCGTTATTCTTTCCTCAATGAATCAACTTAACGAATTGAACACGAACTGTAGCTAGTTCGTTATGTTCCATAGATGAACCAGCTAGCGAATCACCTGTAATTCGTTAAATTCCCTTAGCGAACTAGGGTTAGGTCAGGGAATGTCAGAACATTCCCTGACATCCTCGTATTAACTTTTCCGGCGCCGCCGCCGGAAAACCGCGAACACGTCGAAAAAACGAGTTTTAACTCGTTTTTCACCGTTTTTCGTCCCGTTCGATCCAGATCTGAGCTAGGGTGAGCCCTAAGCTCATCATAGGTTCGGTTTATACCCGATTCCACCCGGATCTCGTGACTTAAACGGTTTAACGATGTCGGCTCGTCGTTTCGTGACTATATCTAACGGGTTAAGCTCATACAATATTAAACCATCATTACCTCGGGTCGGTGCTCGGATTCTTTCTTGGTTTCGGCTAGAGAGAGACTAGAGAGAGAGAGATCTTAAGTGTGTGTTTGAGAGGTGTATGGAATATGTGTAAATGGATGAAAATTGGGTATTAAAGGTTTATATATATGGATAATGGGCTTAGCCCATGGTCTTTCCTTCTTTCTTTCATACCCAAGTCCATAACCCATATCTATTTAACCCAACACTAGCCCAACTCATTTTCTAGTTATCTAAACCGATAACGACCCACTATAAAATAGGCGAAATTTATTTTATTATTATAACCAAAAGTAGGATGTTACACTTGTACAAGACACTGCTTCATCACAACACTATTCTATCAAAACTTATCTCTTTAGAATTTACAATCTCTTACGAAAGTTTCATTGTTGCTTAAAGTGGGCAAATTCGTATTTCTTACTAAACTAATCCTCAACAAGAGAAACTCCAACAACTTATATTATTAACTTGTTTCTCTGTTAGAATCTATTGGTCTATAAATATTGACCCTAAGCATGCTCATTTTCTAACGTTTTCTAAGGTCAGTGGTAGCAGTAAAAGTTCTTATAATGACTTGACAAAAGTACAAGAGGCAGGGAAGAGGGTCATTAAATTTTACTCTAAGTTTAACTCCAATTACACCTCTTGTACACCATACTGTACCAACTCTTACACACTTAGAATCCTGAAAATGATAGCAACCTAACCAAGAGCTAATTCATAAAACTGAAACTTCAAAGAAACCCAATAATCAACTCAGGAGGTCATCTAGGTTTTAAAACCTACTAACTTTGATGATTATGTAAGCTCCCTAACTAAATTTGAAATGGATGTTGGAAAGTTTAATGATCATACCCCTTCTAATTAAACCATTAAATCAATCAATATTCTAAATGGAATAAATCTATTATTAGCAAATTAAACTAAACTTCATAAGTCAGAATAACGTTTAAGATTTTGTTGAAACACCTAAGGGTGTTCATAAATAAATTAAATCCTAACACAAACATTAAGACACAAAGAAGCATGATTGATTGTTAAAGGTTATATTCAAGGAGAAATCAATTATCAAAGAATCTGCTTACCTATATTAGAAAAGATTTCTTTAAGTATCATTATTGTTCTAGTAGCTTATAATAGTTAAGAGGTACATTAAATGAACATTAAAACAACTTTCCCTAACAACTGGCTTACATATTTATATGTTCATAACACAACCTAAAAGTTATAAACTGAAGGTTAAAGAATATTTAGTCTATAAGTCAATAAAATCCATATATGGGTTAAAGCAAACATTAAAATGTGATGAAATCTTTATACAATTTCATCAAAAACCTAGTGGATTAATGTACCTACCTCAAGATGAGTGGGAACAACTAAAAACAAACTTGTCCTTATATAGATGACATTCTTCTGACAAGTATATGTTACATAAGTCAAAGCATTGTTCGTACATACTTTTATGTGATAGATCTCTGAGATATCCCTTACATAATAGATATCATAATATTCTGAGATAGACCCAAAGGGACGTTAGTTTTGTTCTACAAGTTTTACTTTAAATGGGTCCTTACACATGTAACAAACAATATTGCTCTATTTAGAGGATAATAGGATCATTGAGATTATTACCTTATGCTTCATTAAGTAGAAGCCTTACGTAGGTTCAAGTCTATACTCGTTCAGATATTACTCAAAATTGCAACACACTATATATGCCTAGATTAATGTGAAACATCTAAAAGAGTATTAAAATATCTTTAAAAGAAACGAAAGACTATAATTTAAAAGAAGAAGTGAGAATTCAAACCAGTAGATTACTCTAAACTTTTTTATATTCAAATAACATAATGTAATTTTCGGGACATATTCTCATGCCAGCAGATAAATATATCTCATGGATGAGTCATAATGAACTGATAACAACAACCTATGTCATAACGACATAATATGTTGATTAATTACAATGTTGTTGAATATTTATTATTGAACTCAAAAGTTTTATTAAACTCCAGATAAATTATATATTGAAGCCTAATTGTGATAAAGTCAGCTACCATGTTTTCTCAAACAGTAACAGTTTGAGAGGTGCTGCATTAAATTTCGATATGAAACTAATTATTCATTTATGAACGAATTGAGGAATATAAATTATTGTATCGAATACATTCATGATATGCTTAAGGATCCTATAACTAAAGGTCTACCCATAAGTATTATGAAAGCGCTTATAATCATGAGGGGTTTATTGATGACCATGTACAACTGCATATCGTACTATGAATGATTAACTATTAATATTTCCTCACTAGTTTTGATTTTGTATGTCTCTTAATATGTTCTGCATGCATAATGACATATAGACAAATTATTATACAAATCAAACGTTTGAAGGGCTTACTTGAAAATTTTGATCATAACTACTTAGGTTTTAAATAAGGACTGCAGTATGATTAATGGGGGTCTTGAGCTGATGTTCAAATCAATGATTGTATTTCTCTGCTCCAGTTTAATTTTAAAGCTAAAATGAGTGTTAATTCCTGATCTGGCTTATCTAATACTCATAATAAATGATTACTCGGCCAAGTGGGAGAATGTAAGATTATATATACTTATATATGGCCATTATAATCATTTATATGATAATAGATCAAAATATTAATTATACCTTATTATATATTAGTTTGGTAATTGTTGATGGGTCATATTACCTACAATTAACTAATAAAAGGTTTCCCAATGGGTGTATATAAAAAGAGATAAATATTAACATCATAACCTAATCACACACAAAACAATTGTCTGTGCCTTCTTTCTCCTAAAACCGGGTTCCTCTCAAGAACCCTAACACCATCCTTAACTATACACCCTAAAGGGGAACTCAACCAAGCTGACAACCATGTCATCTACATCATTCTCTTTTGCGATTACTACTCTACATGCTGTAACAGGTACACATATAATTATAGGTTTATCACATTATTCATGTTTTCCATTATCACCATGAGAAATTGATCAACAAAACCATGATTAATTATTAGCTGGCACCAATACTGATTAGTCGCTGATTACTTTCTAATTGGTCAAAATTTAAAAATTTATACATAAAATTTGGTTTTTATATGTGTGTGTGCGCGCGTGTATATATCACACACACACATATGGTAACGATCTTAACAGAACTTTTTGAAATTGATAACTTTGAGAATCAGTTTGGACCACTATAAAAAACCTCTTAAAAATATTCTAAAAAATATAAAACAAAAATAAACGAAAAAATAGAAAAAGTAAAAAAAACCAAAATGTTTATCCAGCATCTTGATTTAAAATAAAAAGTGTAGCTGTTGGGTTTAGTCTGGTAGATATATGTATATTATCATTTAATCTCTTGGTACATAATATACACATATGTACATTATCATTTATATTAATTGTATATATATGTACATTAGTAGTTTCATCTCGATTTACATAATTTGTTAAACATACGTGCTTCAAATTGAAAAACAAGTGTTACATATATCTACAAATTAAAAAAAATTACAAATTATGTGATTAGATAGGGAAACAATAATGTATGTATGTATGTATGTGTGTATGTATGTATGCATGCATGTATGTATGTATGTACGTATATAGATTAATAACTTATGCAAATTAAGAAGAATATGATAATGCACATATGTGTATAAAGAATAACATGTATGTACGTATATGTACGTACATGTTTAAAATTAAAAAATAAATATTATACATATATATATGTGTGTGTGTGTGTATAAATTAACAAAAGTAACAAATTATGTGATTGGGTATGTATGTATGTATGTATGTATCTGTTAGGGCTCGGAAATTTGATGTTGTAGATATATTATCATGGCACATGTCCTGGATCAGTTATCCTTAGCATGTATTTCAGATCTTGTCAGGATCAAAGGTCTTCAGTATTCATTGTTGATTACTAATTATTGTTCTCTTTATGTTTTTAATATTAACGCAAGTAAAACGGCTATGTGGAGTAATGGCCTTGATTAGGGGTGAGAAAATAGGGATTTTAGTTATTAGTTTGTATCTTATCTATATAAAGAGACTATGGCAATAATATAGGACAAGGCAAAAAAGAGATACACCTGTAACACACACACACACACTTAGATTTCTCTCTTGTAATCACTGACTTAGCTCTCGCGTTGTACAACACTTCTTTGTTAACTAATAATATTGGTGATAAACGATTGTCATCACACGGGATTTTTATGCCGACGATCTCATATTGATCAAGGGCTTTTCCTCGTAACAAAATCATTGTGTTCCTTTCCATTTTTTACTCGTATAATCACCATTGTCATTCAAGCATCCTACCTCACAAAACTAATTTGGTTACATTATCCTTGAAACTGATTTTTTTACCAAAACAATTTGGCGCCCACCGTGGGGCAAGTGGCGCTTCAATCCAAAAGAGTTCTCACCAATTTCCAACCTTTTCAACCAATACCATAACCAATGGCCTCTCAACAAACCTCTGCTTCAACCGCTATGCCATCATCAGTTTCTCTTTCACCCAAAACCTCCTTGCCGATGCCTCCCCCTCTCCATAGGGTTGCAAAGGATCAACGTTAACGGGAACAAGACGCAAGCTCCAGTCTTCCAAGGATCAAAATCCTCGGCTGCCACTCATGCGGTAACCACTAACAATGATGTTTCTGCTTTTTGTTCATAGGTTAAGGTTTATATGGAGCAGTAGAACAAGACTAACCAGAGGATCCTTCGTGAAATTGAAGACATCAATCAAGTAAAAAGGCCAGCGGAGGATTAAACTCCCTTGGTGCCTATATGCTAGATTTCATCACTCCAGGATCCATGGCCCAACATGTTTAAGGATCCTCTATCCTTCAACTAGGATCCATGACCCAACATGTTCAAGAATCCCCTATCCTTCAACCAAGATCTTTAGGCATATTTCAACAAGGATCCTATATCTTTTCACGACAAGGATCCTACATCTTTCAATCAGGATCCTTAGGAACGTTTCATCAAAGACCCTCCGAGTATCATTAACAAGGACCTTTATGCAGAGTCAGTGATCCTTAGGAATCTAATACCAAAGATCGTAGGATGTACATGAAGGAGACATCATTCCTATGCAAAATATCGCTCCCGGTGGACCAACTACTGTGGCTGAGACACCCTATCCTAGATATTCTTATGGGATACCATCCTTTAGTCAGCCAAGAGGTAACAGTTACAATAATGTATCCTTAGACACCAACCATGGCTTTATGTAGAATATAGGTCTCAATCAAGCTATGGCTAAGGAGCTACAAAAGTTAAAGGATATGATATCTAGTGTTATAGGAGTGGTCAGACCTATTCCTGAAATTCCAAATGGAAGTCATAGGATATCCATGTTTGCTCCACCCATCTGTGATACTGAGATACCAAAGCGTCTCCAAAATCCCAACATGAAAGTCTATGATGGCAAAACTAACCCGAAAGAACACGTATCCCAATACATGGAAAAAATGGAGATTAATCCCCTCCTAGATAGACTCAATGAAACATGTTTAAGCAATGGTTTTGAATCCACACTAATTGGATCTGCTCTTAAATGGCTGCTAAGTCTTCCTCCATATTCAATTACTTCGTTCTCTCACTTAGTTAATCTTTTTGATAATAAATTCTCTTGTAGTAGAAAATTTGAGAAGTTAACTAGTGATTTATATCGTATTATTCAATTTCATGATGAATTCCTAAGGGATTTTTCACTAAACTTGGTAGGAGAGCCTTTGAAATCCCAAACCTTGATATGGCAACGGCTGTTGAAGCATTCAAGATGAGCTTGCAGAAGGATTCCCCCTTTTATGATGATCTTGCTATGACTCCATAAAGGAACCTAGATGAAGTTAGAAACAGGGCTCTAAGGTTCATCATGTTAGAAGATGATAAGAAGATCCAATAAAAATTGGGTGCATCAACAAAGCATGAACATCATGACAAGAAACAAGGATCCTCATACAGTAATAACAACTCCAAGCCTTATACAAAGTACAACAACCAGAACGTCCATGCAATGGAAAAAGACGGGGATGAAGAAGAATACCCTAGAATATCATAATATTGTTTCTCTATTGACACTACTGGACTAATATGTTCCATGATGGATTTAGGTGAAAAAGTAAGGTGGCCAAGAAAGACCGAACAGTCGAACTCCTACAAAGACAAATCGAAGTGGTGTGCTTATCATGAAGATTTCGGTCACCTGACTGATGAATGAATCGGCCTTAGAAGAGAGATAGGATACCTCCTCAGCAAAGGTCTTTTTAAAGAACTGTTGGGCATGAAGAAGTTAAGGATCCAGGATCCTGAAGAAGTTCCAGAAAAGGCTGCTCCACCTCCAGCGGATGCACAAATAATCAACTTCATCTCTGGAGGATCAGACATCTGTGGCACTTCTTTCTCGTCAGCAAAATGACACGCCAAGTTAGAGAATGGAGATAGGCCTATCTGAACAACCACTTTGACTAATAAAAGAGTCATAACTTTTGATGAGGAAGATTGAATGTACCTTCATGAGCCTCATCATTATGGGTTAATTATTACACTATTTATCGCTAATCATTATGTTCGCAGGATTCTAGTATATGGCAGGAGCTCTGCAAACATGATCCAGTCTGATGTTCTAAAAATGATGAATATCCCCGAGGCTGAAATAACTCCAAGATCCTCTGTCTTTGTTGGCTTTAGTGGTGAAACTATAAACACGCTAGGGGACATTAAACTTCCAATATATATCGAGGGAGTTAACTCTGATAAAAAATTTTGTGTTATTGACAATCTATCTTACTGTAATGTTACCCTTGGCAGGCCTTGGATTCATGAAATGAAAGTTGTCGCTTCAACATATCATCAATGCATTAAGATACCAACCCCTTGAGGAGTGGTGAAAATCGATAGTGATTAAGCAGAAGCTAGGAACTGCTATACTTCATCTTGAAGCAAGCTGCAAAACAGTTGATCGCATAGCAATTAAAGAATCGTCATAGAGAAGTGGACGTTAAAGAAGTATCCTTAGACCCTGAATACCCAGACGTCAAAGTATATATAGGATCCGATATCCTTTGCAACATCGAAGAGGATCTAGTATCCTTCCTCAAACAAAGGAAATCTACTTTTACTTTTATACATTCAGACATGACATGTATTTCTAAAGATATTATTACACATAAATTGGGTATAGACACTTCTGTCAGGCCTATTCACCAAAAGCGGACAAAATTTGCTTCTGAGAGAAACGCCATTATCTAAGAAGAAGTTGAAAGACTTCTTAAAGCAGGTATGATTAGAGAATTTAAGTATCCAATGTGATAGTTGTTTCAAAGAAAAATGGAAAGTGGAGGGTATGTTTTGATTTTACTGATTTAAATAAAGCATGTCCCAAGGATCCTCGACTACATGGTGGATGCTACAACATGTAATGAGATGCTTACCTTTATGGATGCTTCGTATGGATTCCAACAAATTCAGATGGAACCATCTGATCTAGAGGATACAACATTCATGGCTCCTACTGGCATATACTGTTATATTGCTATGCCTTTTGGACTATGAAATGAAAGTGCAACCTACCATAGACTTGTCAATATGATGTTCAAAGATCACTTAGGAAAAACCATGGAAGTCTATATAGATGACATGGTGGTCAAATAAAAGAAAGCAGAAGAACATCTAAAGGATCTCGAAGTAGATTTCGATATTCTTGATCAATATAACACGAAGCTCAATCCATCCAAGTGCCATTTTGGCCTCAAAGATGGAAAGTTCTTAGGATACATGGTGATAAAAAGGTAAATAGAAGCCAACCCTGAGCATATCAAAGCCATTGTCAACTTAAAGTCTCCGATAAATGCAAAGGCTGTCCAAAGGTTGACAGGAAGAATTGTAGCCTTGAACAAATTTATCTCCAGATCTTCAGAGAAATGCAAGGATTTCTGTGACATCTTAAAAAAACAAGAAGTTCGAGTGGACTCAGAAGCATGAAGCTACATTTAGAGTCCTTAAGGATTATCTATCATCAGCACCAGCATTGATAAAACCATTGGATGATGAGCCATTATCCTTATATCTAATTGTTTTAGATAATGCATTCAGTGCCGTTCTAGTAGAGGATCACGAACAACAACATCCAGTCTACTATGTAAGTAAAAGTCTTTTAGATGCCGAGGTTAGGCATTCTCATCTTGAAAAATTAATACTTGCTTTAATCATGGCATCAACTAAATTAAGACATTACTTTGAAACTCATACTATTATTGTTAGAACTAATTATTCTATTAAGAACGTTATTAGAAAACCCGAGATGTCAGGTAGGATGGCTAAGTGGGCTGTCAAGCTCGGTGCCTATGATATTAAATATGAGCCCCAAACCACCATCAAATCACAAGCACTTGCCGATTTTGTGGCTGATTTCAGCAGTGACTGCAAAAATGAGCCGATTTGGAGGTCCAACAACTTGAAGTGACCAAGGATCCTTGGATTCTCTTCACAGGTGGTGCATCAAATGTCAGAGGAACAGGATTGGGAATACTACTAAAATCAACACAGGGGGGCATAATACCCCAATCTATAGCCTGTGAGTTTCAAGCTATTAATAATGAAGCAGAGTATGAAGCATTAATTGTAGGTTTATTATTAGCTAAACAAATGAGGATCATGTATCTTCAAGTTTACATATATTTCTTATTGATAACTAACCACTTTAATGGTTCATACACCGTCAAATGTGAAAAATTGATTAAATATTTAGAAAGTTTATAAGAATTGGCAAAATTCTTTGAATTGTTTAGTATAAATCAGGTACCAAGAGAGGAGAATTATGGGGCAGATGCCTTAGCAAATTTAGCATCATCCTTGAAGATCCTAGACGATATAAAGATACCAATCATTCACATGCTTTGTCCAGCAATTGGGGAACAAGAAGGAATGGAAGTGACAACGGATCATCCTAGAGAATTTAAGAATCCTCATCCAGTCCTGAAGTAGAATCCTGGATCCTCCCGATTAAGAAATTCCTCCAAGACGGAGAAATCCCTAATGAAGAAAATTCTAGAGCTTTCAAAACCAAGGTATCCAAAATTATTATATTACATGATCCTTTATACAAATCTCTTTCAGGTTCCTACATAAGGTGCATCGAAGATCCGGAAATCCAGGCAATACTTAAAGACTTTCATTAGGTTACTGTGGTAACCATACAGGGGGAAAAGCATTATTCTCTAGAATACTTAGGACATGTTACTTATGGCCAACAATGAAGAAGGATGCTACAGAATATTCAAGGAAATGTGATGCGTGCCAGTTACATGGAAACATTCTTCATCAACCAGCAGAACCTATGTACCATATCTCTTCTTCATGGCCTTTCATGAAATGAGGGATGGATATTGTAGGTAAGTTACCTACGGCACCAGGTGGAAAAGTCTTCATGCTTGCCATGACAGATTATTTCTCAAAATGAATCGAAGCGGAAGCATTCGTTCAAGTCCATGAAAAGGAAGTTATATCCTTTATTATAAGAAAAATTATAACTAGATTTGGTATCCCATCTGAAATCATGTGTGATAATGGATCCCAATTTATTGGAAAAGAACAACTAACTTTTGTGACAGCTGGGGCATAAAGATGATCACCTCTACACCAGTCCATTCACAAGCTAATGGTCAAGCAAAATCAAGTAACAAAACCATCATCAACAACTTAAAAAGAAGCTAGGATCCAAGAAAGAAAAATTGGCTGAAGAACTACCTTATGTTCTTTGGGCTGATAGAACAACACCCAAGAATGCAACAGGTCAAACATCGTTCTCATTATTATTTGGAGCAGAAGCTGTAATCCCTACAGAGATGGTAGTTCCCACCGCCAAAAAAAGCATTCGTGATTCTCAAGCAAACAGCCAAAGCCTTATTCAAGATTTAGAAATTGTTGATGAACTCATAGACTTAGCAAAAATCAGGATGGCTGCATACCAACATAGGATGGCTAGGGCATATAACAAAAATATCAGGATCAGAAGGTTTCGAGGAGATCTGGTCCTAAGGAAAGCCTTTCGAAATACAATTAATCCGGTAGATGGAAAACTATCACCCAAGTGGGAAGGACCTTACTTGATTGAGTCAGAAGTCAGAAAAGGAGCATATCACTTACTTACAATGGATGGTTATCGACTACCAAGAGCCTGGAATGTCAACCACTTCAAAAAATATTTTATGTAATCAGGATCAAGGATCCTTAAAGGTTCAAGGATCCTGAAACCGGTAAAATCTTATCCTACTATTTTCTTTTTACTTATTTTTAACCAAATATATCGATATTCTTAACATCTACTTTCACCAAGTTTTGAGTTTATGCTGAAAATGCAGATTTCAAGTGATTTTGCAAAGGTTAAGGGTATGGCCGACAATTTATACAAGGGACACGAATACACGACACGTATCTACAGGTAACAGGTAAGGCTTTAACATGTTTCATGTATCAAACATGTAGACACGAATTTACCTGTTAATTTTCGTGTCCAAACAGGTAAAATACATGTTTACCTGTTAAGTACATGTTAAGTACCTTGTTAGATATTTATAATTATATATATATATATATACATATATATATATAAGTTATCCTAAACCCTAAATTCCTAAAACCTTCTCACTCTCTGTTTCTCAGCCGTCACCACTCACCATTCACGAATATTCCCTCTCCGGTTTTGTTTCACTAAATAGGTTATCAAATATGTGTTTCTAAACAACTCTTATCGTGTATACCAGGTAGTAACAGGTTCATTTTCGTGTTTGGTATACATATACACTATAAATTTTCATGTTATGTACAGGTATACACATTTCATGTTCGTGCCTTATCAGGTACCGGTATAGACGATATTCCAGCCCTAGTTAACGGGTTGGCCACCTTTCTCCCACATTTAAGGTATAATCTTAAAAGATTATACCTTCTAAGCTTTAAATGTTTTTGCCTTTCATACAAATAGAGTTTTGATACTCTCGCCTAGAGCGCATGCTATCCAAAGTATAGTTCGAAGCAATGGGACCAGTACACGCTTAGTGGCTGGCAATTTCATTGTTGTTGGCTATATGGAGGATCTTTCGAAAAATGGTAGACGTGCCATACAAAGATTTCTAACATTTTCATGTTAGCCAAGGTTTCTAACATTCTCATGTTAGCTAAGGTTTTGGCGTTTTCACGTCACTTACATTTGGGCTAGATCCCGGTTTGGGCCAGACCCCAGTTCAGGCTTGACCCCAGTGTTAGGGCTCAGAACTTTGATGTTGTTGATATATTATCCGGGCATATGTTCTGGATCAGTTATTCTTAGCATGTGTTTCAGATCTTGTTAGGATCAGCGATCCTCAGTACTTATTGTTGATTACTAATGATTGTTTTTTATGTTATTAATATTAATGTAGGTAAAACGGCTAATGACGAAGTCTAACCTATTATTTCGCCATCAAAGTCATTAAAAGACGTGGTCAAGCATGTAACGCCTATGTGGAGTAATGGACTTGATTATAGGCGAGAAAATAGAGATTTCAGTTATTAGTTTGTGATATCCAATCTATATAAAGAGGCTATGGTAGTAGAACATGATATAAAATATACACACTTATAATACACAAGCACTTAGCTTTCTCTTTTGTAATCGATGCCTTAGTTCCCGCTTTGTACTTCATTACTTTGTTTTCTAATAAAATCGGTGATAGACAATTGTCATCATGTTAGAGCATTAATGTCTAATGCTAGGTCTAGTGGGCTAATAATGTCATTTGTATGATTGTAAGGGGCTGAATTGTCATTATATGAAAATATGTAAAGTGTAGCGCATAAGGTAGTAGCGTATAAGCTTATATGCTGACTAAACCTTATATGTTGTCACTGTAGACAGTATAAATAGGGCTTTTCTTGTTTGATTTTGTAACAGTTGACATACTGATCAAATTTGTACACTCATTGTTATGTCAAGATATTGAAGCTTATGTGTGATTGTGTTGTAACACCTTAATGATATAATTTCGCGATATCGTATAGTATAGCAAATACATGTTATTCGATCCATATCATATCATTTATACATGTACATGATGTTATGCATGATGAGGATCATGATCTTACAAATGGTATCAGAGCTTTAGGCTCCTATTTTCTACTGATTATGTAGGCTCCTGGACGGATTGTACACGGGACGTCGCTAACAACGCAGGTGCGGAATCCCTGCGTGGGTAGATACGAGTGTAGAGTATGTAGAGATCGAACACGAAAGCAATAAACCAACCACGTTATATTAATAACAACCACGTGACCCGAGGTCACTGTTACAGACTATGACACGAACAAGTTCACTAAACAACTGAAACAAACCCTAAAAATGACCAACTCCGTAAACTGTTCGCTGAACAGTATATAAACACGACAACTTCGCCACAGGCGAAGTTGTCAATAACTTCGCTGATTCAACAAGTTCGCCATAGCGAACTTGTTGACAACTTCGCGCTTTACATAAATAATCAAATTCAAAACATAATTACATTACAGACTCGATTACAAATGCTAGACTATGAACTACTGACACACATGTACCAACAGACTCCCCCTTGGCAGTAGCTTCATATCTTGATCTTCAAATCTTGAGTCTTGTAATCTTTCATCTCTACGCGTGCGCCCCTTCTCTAACACATACCGACACCACCCGTTGATATTTCCTAGCTTGATCCTTCCAAGCAGGAATGTAGAAGATCTTCTTCTCGTTGAGCACTTTCAGATCAGCCTTCGATAGATTAACAAGATGCATCGGGTCGTAAACCCGAAGTACTTCTTGTTCATCCTCATCTTCCATTACCGCCTCAGCTGTCTCACAATCCACGTACCACCATTTTAGATCTTTGAGCACGTCCTTGGGCATGAACTTCATCGGTACTTCTTTAAGGCACCGAATCGGTTTGTATTTCATAACCATCCAAGGTTTTCCATCAACTCTCAGACCTCTATCCTTGTCTTCGACAAGTTTTCCCTTTTGTGGTTTCAGTAGCTCAAACTTTTTCTCTTTAACGCACTCTTTCCACACAATCTTCGCAATGATTCTAGCCATGTTGTCTTCGCTTCTGTTTATCAATCCCAATCTGGCTAAATCTTTTACTTCACATTCTGGCAGTGTGTTTAGAGATCTCAACTTTCTCTGGAAGTACTGAATGCCATCATACCTCTTGATCACAAAGAGCCGCAGCTGCTCGTCGTATAACCAGCAGATAATACCTTTCTTGGCTTCCGTGTATCCCTTAATATTGTAACTTTTTCTGAACATCTTAGGGACCGCCGGCTTCTTCGTCTTTACGAACCAGTGGGCACAACCCTCCTTCCATTTCGGTTGTTCCTCCCACTCAGCATCTTCCTCCACATTCTCGTCACACAAACCTGTTCTGTCAACCTCCGGAATCTCATGTTCCACGGAGTCATCCACAATCTCACCTTCTTCTAACATGTTTTCAACCGTAATCTGTTCTCCAATCCTCTCAATGTCATCCACTGGCAGCACATCATCTTCCATCATAAACTCATCATCCTCCTCATCCAACTCTTTCAATGCATCTATCACGTCTTCAACATCAGCATCATCATCAACTGCTACAACATCGTCACCAGCTGCATTTGTAGACTCCCCCTCAGTTGTGGAAGCCCCAAGAGCCTGAGATGTTCTTGGCAGCTCACCACCTGCACCTTCTGGTGCATTGGGATCATCGTCATGATCTTCTCTTCGTTTCGTCCTCAACTCATCACCCCTAAACGTCTTCTCCCCCTGAGATGCCAAGAATGCCTTGAAGGCATCTATTATTTTACCGTGTTCAACCAGGAGGGCTGCTTGTAGTCGATTGGATTCCACTAGGCTCTGAATGGTCTTTGTCTGATCAGCAACAATCCGCTCTAGTGATGTAATCCTCTCGGAATCTGAAGTAGGCGTAGGAATTGGCGGAACATCAGCAGAAGTGACCGCAGGTGGTACTCTTGGTAACCCTGCAGTAGAAGTGATGGTCGACTCCACAAACCGTGCAACTACCACCGGTGGATTAAGCGGTTGTGGTGGTAGAGACACAACTGTTGGGGCCGACGTCTCGACCGCTGTAACCTGTGCTGTAGTAGGAATAAGAGACATACCAGACAAGGCAGGTGGAGCAAAACGTACCAGCCTTGAAGATTCTCCAGCTCCCGAACCTATACCTCTCTGTTCTCTTCTTGAACGTCTAAGCACAATCTGCACTGCCTCCTCTTCATCAACTTCTTCCTCATCCTCGTTTTCCGTTCTCGGTCTCTTTCCCGTAGTCCGTTCCCGAGACACCATAAGTCTTCTCGCCTCAGCAAACGTCTCGTCTAGATCAGAGTCAGCTACCGAAGTAGCTGCTCTAGTAACATCCATAAACTGAGGACCCGAGACATCCATATCAAACACACCATGTACGCCAAAGGCAGCATTAAGGTCAACGTCTTCAGCAGTAGACACAGCGTGAGATACAGTAGCTGGCACAGCAGCAGAGGCAACATTAGAAACCACAGGCGCAGCTGATACAGCATGAGGTGCTGCCGCCTGATGTGGTTGAGGGTCTCTGAACTCGTCCCCTCCTGCAGGAACATACTCCGGGTTGATGAGATACCCGAATAAAGGAGTATGCCTGGGACGCAGCTCAGGCTTGCTACGAGTGCTCGAGGTGCGGCACTGAGCAAAGATACGTTTCGTCACGCATTCTACGTATCTTATTGGGCGTCTCTGTGGCAGCGACAGAGCGACATGATTTAAAATCATTTGTAAGAAACGAGGATACATAGTGAATCGCTCGCGCGCCACAGCCCTTCGCTGACGATCAATCTCGTAAAAGATTAGCTGACTGAATGAATATCTGCGGTTGTAAGTCAGCGCTATCATGGCCGACTGCATCGTCGCGCCCATCCCGTCTGTTCCTGCCTTCCTGCCGGACATGCATACAATTAACACATGCATCAGGAAGCGCCACTGATCTAGCAGAAATCCTTTCCTCCTCTGCGAGTCCCCCAGCGGACCCGAATAACCCATCCTCAAATAAGCTCCATCCCGGAAAGGAGCTACGAACTCCGTTGGGTCATCTCTAGTTTCTTCACCGAACTGCAGAGCCAACCGTATGTCTTCCGAGGAAAACTGTATGTTGTGACCATTTACGGTTGCTCGCATCACCGGAGGCTCAGGCCTGCAATCGTAGTACACTGTCTGCCAAAAGTCTTCAATGTTAGGCAGAGAAATAGGCAGTGTATTTGTCAGCGCGTGAAAGTCTCTTGATCGTAGGAGAAACGTAATAATCTCCCTGTAGTCTGCGACGCCTCGTGCTTCTGGATCTAACGTGATGTACTGGTTATGGGCTGGAAAGAATTGTCGTTGCTCATCACCATCATCACCACCAGCACCTCCAATAGCAGCCATATCTGCACCAAACAAAACAAGTTAGACAGTGTGTAAGCAGCTCACAAGTTCGCTAAGTACCACGAGCGAAGTTGTGATTAAATCTATACAGGCGAACTTATAGGTGAGGCGAAGTTGGGAACAACTTCGCTTCAACTATAATTTCGTCTAAAAATTGTTAAGTAAAATAGTATAGGCGAAGTTGATGTTAACTTCGCTGAATTACAACATCGCCAAAGGCGAACTTGAGTTCAAGGCGAAGTTACGGATAACTTCGCCACAGGCGAACTTAAGCTTCAAGGCGAAGTTACGGATAACTTCGCCACAGGCGAAATTAATCTCCTGGCGAAGTTGTGGATAACTTCGCCTAAACCTTAACTTCGCCTGAATCTGAAACGGCGACTGTTCAGATTCAAGGCTTAGATCCGATGTTTTCGGACCGATTTGACGATCCATCAGTGATTAACAACATAGAGTAATGATATTGAGACGTAAAGGACGTCCATGAACACGTAATACGTGGTTGAAAAACTAGGTTTTGAAGGTTCGACGACCCGAGGTCTCGAACCGGGTAAAACTATAACGAACGAGTATGTTTGTGAATGATATTGACCACACATACCGTTAAAGAGCACAAGAAATTGAAATCAAGGATCGAAAACGGAATGAAAACAAGATCTCGGATAATAAGGTTTAGATATTATGTTCGCCGGAAAATAAGAATTATATGTTACTGTTACTGTTTCAAAAGCCTTATATAGGGCAGAGTTGGTTCAGGTGAAGTTACGCTTAACTTCGCCTAGGCGAAGTTAAGCACAACTTCGCCGAATTCAACAACTTCGCCCGTATTTTCAAAATCAGCCCTTTAAGTTTGAATAATCTTGCAGTTAACACTAGAAGTTTCCAAAAAGAGTTAAACAAAAATGATCATGTCCAAGTAACCAGTTTTTCAATAACACAACTACAAAAATAGAAAAACTTATAAAAATTTTACGAAATAAGGGATCAAATTTCAGTCTAGTCAGGGACCACTATGTTTTGAGAAAAGATCCCAACAGGAATCATACCAACTATGTGACTGTCACTTGGATCCGTGTTTAGCTGTATTATGACATAGAGAAACAGGTTGTAAGCATGTAAATAACTTAAATGGTTTTCATTGTTTCTGTGATACGGATTAAGGTTCAGTTAAGCTCAAAAATTTTAAGTTGGCAACAACTCAGAGATAATGATGTCTTCTATCTATTCTCAAAGCGTATTTGGCTATACCCAAGTCACCTCGAGTTGACTTCGACCCATAGTGTCTGATTAACTTGTATATACTCGTTGACTGCTTCCCGTTCTCTTCTTACTCCAGACATGAGAAGTCTTGATTGTTACTATGTCTCATAAGTACTAAAGATATACACATTTTTTTTTTTTTTTTTAACCAAACATTCGTATTGACTTCGGAGTATTAAACTACTGCAAGTCCCGAATCTGGATCACTGCAGTGTCTTGAAATGCTTTCTTCACGGGAATCAGATCACTCACGGGCTCGTGTATGACTGGGTAGTTGCTTTTCTGCCTATCATTCGGAAAGATATGTGTGAAGACATTCAAAACTCTTAAGAAGTTTCCACGTAAATTCGAGTAGTTTAAGTTAGTATCACATACACTTTTACGCACCATAAAAATTACCATGACATACAATGACTGTTCTAAAGCCTTTTAAGCCTAATAACTTCACTAGTTAAGCACACACAATCAGTATATATATCATTTTCCAAGGTTGGATCAATTTTCTGTTAAACACAGCACAGAACTTTTTACGAAGTATTAGACTTGAAAAGTAATTTCATTTCCCTAAAAAATTTTGATTTCAATCGCCCCGATCACGTCAAAGTCGTCAGGTAAACGGCTATCCTGAAGATCCAATGGATCAACTGGACCGACCACATACAAGTATGTGTCCTTCTTACTAAGAATGACCGACTAATTTTCAGCAACTGAAAGAACACACGTCATAACTGCCCCGGTCACTTTCAGTCTTCCGGTTAATGGCTATCCTCATTCTCTAAGTTGAAACGAGGACCAAAACATATCCTAGGATATGTCCATCAAACTGAGGTAACCGACTAATTTTAAGCAATAATGACACACATTTTTTTTTTTTTTTTAAATAAACACAAAGGCATGGTTACTCGGGATTGATCATCCCGTTCAGCTCAATTAGGTTTTGAAATCTAGATTTATCAAACGCTTTTGTAAACAAGTCAGCAAAATTTTCAAGTGTATCAACCTTTTCGATCTTGATCAGTTTCTTCTCAGCACAATCCCGTATGAAGTGATGACGAATGTCAATATGCTTAGTTTTACTGTGCTTCACGGGATTGTTAATTACTGAGATAGCGGCAGTGTTATCAATTAAAATAGGAGTGAGTAAGAAATTCAGACCATAGTCGCGTAATTGTTGCTGAATCCACAAAACCTGAGAGCAGCAGTTGGATGCTGCCATGTATTCAGCTTCGCATGTTGAAATAGCAACTGATGTCTGTTTCTTGCACTGCCAGGAAACTAATCTTCCTCCAAGAAACTGACAGCCTCCCGTCGTTGACTTCCGACTCTGATTGCATCCACCATAATCAGAATCTGTATACGCCACCAGTTCAACGTCTCCTCCCTTTGGGTACCACAACCCCAGCTTCGGCTTGCCCTTGAGATACCGTAGTATCCTCTTTGCACCTTTCAAATGAGATTCTTTCGGATTTGCCTGAAAACGTGCACAAAGACAAACAGCAAACATTATATCAGGCCTAGAAGCAGTTAAATACATTAATGAACCTATTATTGCCCGATACAGAGTTGGGTCCACATCTGCGTCACCATCTGATTCAGCACCCAATTTGTGATTGACGCAGATGGGAGTATCATATGGAGAACTGTCCTCCATCTTGAATCTTTTCAGCACATCATGAACGTACTTCGTTTGATGAATGAACATCCCGTCCTTCTTCTGATCAACCTGCAATCCTAGAAAGAAAGTTAGTTCACCCATAGCACTCATCTCGAATCGTTTCTTCATGACAGCTTCAAAATCCTGACACATGGATACTCTTGATGCAGCAAAAATGATATCATCCACGTAGACTTGAACCAGTAGGAAGTCACATCCTTCTCTCTTCACAAACAACGTACTGTCAATCAATCCCCTTTCAAAACCATTTTCCAGCAAGTAGTCCGATAACGTTGAATACCAGGCACGAGGTGCCTGATGTAACCCATATAACGCCTTGCTCAACCTGTATACATGATCAGGAAAGTCTGGGTCAGGAAAACCCGGAGGTTGCTCAACATACACAACCTCATCAACTTTCCCGATTAGAAACGCGCTCTTCACATCCAACTGAAATACCTTCATCTTTTTAAATGCAGCAAACGCCAAAAACAATCGAATCGCTTCTAACCGGGCGACAGGAGCGAACACCTCATTGTAATCAATACCCTCTTGCTGATTAAAACCTTTAACAACCAGCCTCGCCTTATTTCTCACGATAATTCCCTTATCATCTCTCTTACATTTGAACACCCATTTTGTGCCTATAGCGTGCACATTTCTTGGTTTTTCAACCAAGGTCCAAACTTCCATTTTCTCGAACTGAGCCAACTCTTCTTGCATGGCCTCGACCCACGAGCTGTCCTTTAAAGCCATTTGATAATTCTTTGGTTCAATTTGGCTTATAAAGCAGGAATACAAACATTCATTCATTATACCCGTTTCTTTTATGCTTGTATAAACACAGGTGTGCTCATTCAAGCTACTTCTGGTTTGTACACCGGAGGACACATCACCTATAATATTCTCCAATGGGTGATCTTTGTGAATTCTCGTGGTCGGAACAGCACCGACATGCAAATTATCTTCCAAATTTGAAGAGATCTCATCTATGGTTGTTTCTGGCTGAGAGTGAAAAGGATTAATAAATTCATCTTCAGTTGAGGCCGTAGGGGTATTGATAGGGTTTGATATGGAAGGTTGAGATTTCTCAAACATCTGATGTTGCAATAGATTCTCTTCCTCATCAAATATCATCTTCGTCACAGCTCTTTCGTCTTCTTCAGAAATTTCCAAATCAGGTACGTTAAACGACTTAAAAAGTTTAACATAGTCGAAAAGCTCAGCAGGTCCATTGCTTGGTTTTGGCGGTTGGTAACTAGTAATGTCGGTGTTACAAACCACCTCCACCTTGCAAGTCGACGTATTGAAGACCCGTCTGTTGGGAGTCCCAACAACATAACCGACTAGGATTCCCTCATCGGCTACTTCACCAAATTTCGAATTAGTCTTCAAAATCGAACAAGGAGACCCAAATGGTTCAAGACCGCACAAGTTGGGCTTCCTTCCGTGCATAAGCTCGTAACAAGTTTTTCCAAGTCTCTTAACGGTTAGCACCCTATTCAGAACATAGCAGGCTGTAGCAACTGCTTCAGCCCAGAACATCACAGGAAGCTTCGAGTCTGCCAGCATAGTTCTGGCTCCTTCAATTAACGTTCGGTTCTTCCTTTCAGCCACTCCATTCTGTTGTGGAGTATACGGAGCGCTGTATTGATGTTCAATTCCCTTCTGAAGACAGAAGATTTCCATTTCAAAGTTCTTGAACTCTGTCCCATTGTCGCTTCTGATGAATTTAACTGATTTACTCATGACGTTCTCAACTTTTGTAATGAGATTCTTCACCATCTGAGTCGTCTCGTCTTTCGTTTTCAGAAAATACACCCACGAGTATCGCGAGTAGTCATCAGTTATCACCAAGCAGTAAGAGGTACCACCTAGACTTTGTACATTCACGGGACCGAAGAGATCCATATGAAGTAGTTCTAGAGTACCGGCAATTGAGTTAATTTTCTTGGTGAGATGGGATTTCTTGTGTTGTTTTCCCTTCTTGCAGGCTATGCATTTGTCTTCAAAGTTAAAACTTTTTAAGGGAACGCCCATCACAAGCCCATTCTTGACAATGAAGTTCATCTTCCGAAGATGAATATGTCCCATTCTCCTGTGCCACAATTCTGATTCTGATTCGCTTGCTTTTGTCATTAAACAAGATTCTCCGGTGGCCATTTCAGTAGACCTCATGTCCATCACATATGTATTCGTTTCACGTGGAGCTTTCATTACTATCCATTCGTCTGGTATTTGAAAACCAGGCTTCAATACGATCGCTTCATTTTTCGTGAAATGGACAGTGTAATCTTTATCACAAATCTGCGACACACTCAGCAGATTATGCTTTAACTCCTCCACAAAGTTTACATTCTCAAGTGTCATTCTCCCATTCGACACAGTTCCTCTACCGGTAATCCTTCCACCGCTTTCACCAGCAAAACTAACTCTTGCTCCCTGAACAGGTTTTAAATCTTGCAACAAGTGTTTGTTGCCCGTCATGTGCCTGGAACAGCCGCTATCTACAATCCAAAGATTGTTGGCAGCCCTGTTCAACTGTTCCTGCACAATAAAACAAAGAGTTAGAATCTTGGGACCCAAGACCAATTGGTCTTGGATCGATACGTCCCGTACCCTGGCTTTCTCAAGTTAGCATCAGGATAATTTCTGTAAGTCCTGTTAGGGAATCTCCCTGCAGATTGAGTGTAATGCCTTCCAAAACTTTGAGAATTGAAAGTGTTATATCTTGTGGTTTGGTTGTAAAACTGAGGTTTGTTTTTATGAAAACTTGAATTCGATACATTTTGGCATTTTTTAAAGTTTTCATTTTTAGCAGTAGCAAAATGACGCTTATACTCAGTTTTATTTTGCTTCACATCTCTAAATCTCGGTTTCAAAGGGCAATCTGCAACTAGATGTCCTAACTTGTTACATCTAAAGCAACATCGACTCTCCATTTTCTTGTCAAATGTTGGTTTGGATGTAGAGGCAGTGTTACCAGCCGTTCGTCTCACATAAGGTGGGACGTACGGATTGAGTGGAGAACTCTTTTTAGAAACTTTATTTTTATCTCCATCGGTGGGTAAACCTACCTTCTCTTTTGTCTGACCAGATTCGGACAACTTATCCGAATCCGATGAGACAGGACTTGAAACAGAAATATTCACACTAGAAACAGGCGAACTCGTTTCGCCACAGCTAACACTTGGTTCTACACTTGTAATCTTGATAGGAGTTGTCTGAGGAACCTCGAAATCAACAGATTTCTGAACACTTGGATTATAAGTATAGTTGTGGTTAAAGGGTGGTGGAACTTCGTGATAACCGATTCCTCCCCTCTTTGCAGAGGTACCTTGATCACTCACGAGGTGATCAAGGATTGCCGAGGAATTCCTGAACTGCTCAAGTTTGCGGTTCAGTTCCACCACCTTTACCTGGTGGTCAGCAATCTGTTTATCCCGATCAGCAATCACTTTAGTTTTTTCCTCCAAAACTTCATAACTAAGATCAATTATTTCAATTTTCTCAGCAAGTTTAAGCTTTAAGCTTTGAATGTCTTTTTCACATGCCTTTATTTTAATTTTATAACTTGTTTCTCTTGCTCTTGTAAAATGGTGATCTTCTTTAATAGTTTTAAAGTCAGCATCTAAACGGACGTACTGATCAGTCATAGTTGTTAGTTGCTCAGACAAATTTTCACAATTAGTACAAATATTCTTATTACTTACCTCGGAGCGAGTGTCCTTGTCATTTGCCATGAAAGCTGTTTCTTCTTCAGTAGCTTTCTCAGTTCCATCAACCTTCTCACATTCTTTAACTTCAGCCTCAGCCATGTTTGCTTGCTCACCAGAACCACTTGAATGCAGGTTCCAGTTGTACTCACCTGCTTCTCTGGTCAACATGGCGTTAATCTCTCTGTTAACTCCAGAATGTTGTGTAGGCCGACCTTGTCCTCGTTCAACCCTCTCATTTCTGCATTCCTTGGCAAAGTGCCCGTACTGTTGACAATTATAGCACCTTACCTTGGATTTGTCGAACCCGGGCCGACCACCAACAAACTTTCTCCCAGTTTTGTTCATAAACCGTTTCACACGCCTCACAATCATTGCCATTTGCCATTGCAAGTCCATCTCCTCCAGATCATCAGCATCGATCTGGTCGTAATCCTCATCTAGTACAGCAGGGTCCACAATCTTCCCCTGAATGTAGTTTTCGTAGGAAGCAATAAATGATGCATAGACTGCAAACGGCTCTTCAGCAGATTTTACACTCATAGGCATCTTGGAATAATTATTGCTTGAGGCATTAGCAGAAAAACTACTTGTGGAAGCTTGAGGCTTTGAAGTACTTGATCCTCCAGCAACGAAACATACATCACCATTCGAGTTTACAGAAACGTTTCCTTCATGAGACGAGTCAGAACCTGACTCCCCTTTAGAGTAATAAGCAGCAGATTCAGGCCTCGAACTTGAGCCTGAGTTAACCTTTGCACCATACATACCAGGGTCTTGTATCTGATCTGTAGGTGTTTCTTTTCGAACCATATTAAGCTCATAAGTTCTGAGCTTGTTTACTGCCGTTTCAAGATCATAATTAGGAAAGTCTCTGTCTTCCCTCATAAGAACGGTGTACATTTCCCACTTCGGTGGGAGAGCATCGAGAAGTTTTTCAACGATCTCTTCTTCTCGGTAAGCAATCGAATAATTGCTAAGCTCTGTCATTAGATGATAGTATCTGGTGATAATATCATCCAGTGATTCGTTCTTCAAAAATTTGAAGACGGAGAACTGGGTCTTTAAGAGTTTGATCTTTGACGCACGGATACCCACATTCCCCTCGAATCTATTTTCAAGAGCATCCCAAAGCTCTCTCGCAGAAGTGTACTTTCGGAACGTATGGAGAACCTCTTGAGGAAGTGCCATTGTTATAGCTGCATGGGCCTTACTCTCAGCCTCATACATTTTCTTTTCTTCGTCCTCCATTTTGCTATACTTCTTAACCACATCACGTCCTTCGTATTGCATAGTTGGAGGGATATATCCATCCTGGATGCACACCCACATTTTGGCATCCTGGTATTTGATGTATTGGATGAATCTGTCCTTCCATGCCACGAAGTCAGTTCCTTTCATCAGCCTCGGGGCCTTAGTGGCAGACCCCGCTTCTACTTCCATCTTGACCAAATCGGAGATGTTAATCGACGACATCCTTGCGAAAACCTGAAAAACCTGAAAATAATAATAAAATATTAAAACAGCTCAGTAGGCGAAGTTAAGAATAACTTCGCTTGAAAGTTAACTTCGCTGAAAAGAGAACTTCGCTGGGCCTTAAATTCGCTTGAACTGGCGAAGTTAAAAATAACTTCGCTTAGAATGAGCGAACTTAGGAGTTAAGCGAACTTGGGTGGGAAGCGAAGTTGCGGATAACTTCGCTGAGGCGAACTTATGAGGTAAGCGAAGTTGTGGTTAACTTCGCTAATCCTTATATCTTCGCCGAAAACCCTAATTCCAGTGACGGCAACTTCGCCTGAAGAATGGTAACTTCGCCCGAAGAACGATAACTTCGCCCGATGAACAAGGAAACTGTTCAGATCTGATTTCGTCAATCCAGCAGTTTCCGATCAATGCAATGGCTTGAAAATGACTGTCAAGCACGAGCAAAACACAATCCCAACAAAAACACGTCCCGCGAAAAGGTCAAACGAGACGTTTCTACACCCGCGTGAAATCCCGAACCTCACAATCGAGCCGATGGCTCTGATACCAATTGTAGGCTCCTGGACGGATCGTACACGGGACGTCGCTAACAACGCAGGTGCGGAATCCCTGCGTGGGTAGATACGAGTGTAGAGTATGTAGAGATCGAACACGAAAGCAATAAACCAACCACGTTATATTAATAACAACCACGTGACCCGAGGTCACTGTTACAGACTATGACACGAACAAGTTCACTAAACAACTGAAACAAACCCTAAAAATGACCAACTCCGTAAACTGTTCGCTGAACAGTATATAAACACGACAACTTCGCCACAGGCGAAGTTGTCAATAACTTCGCTGATTCAACAAGTTCGCCATAGCGAACTTGTTGACAACTTCGCGCTTTACATAAATAATCAAATTCAAAACATAATTACATTACAGACTCGATTACAAATGCTAGACTATGAACTACTGACACACATGTACCAACAGATTACAACGCATTAAAAGGTCAATTAATGAAGGTTTGAAGATTCAAAAGTCAAATCTTTACCCGTTTACATCTTCATTGATTACTCTCTAGATTATGGAAAAATTTTCCATTCATTTGGTCATTTTGATCGTGGATACCTATTCGTTGTTTCTGCAAGAGTGAATTGTATCATATCAAGCTCAAAATCAAATTTTTGATTCAAAATGTTGAACAGTTTATTCTAGCGTATAAGTTTGCTGGTGCACATATAAGGTGGTTACACGTCCGTATAAGTTGTTTGGGTGTTTAAGGGATATACGGCGCATAAGTCTTGGACGCATAAGGTGTTATACGCTGGTTTTAGTCTATATGTTGGTTTTTGGATGTATAAGGGTAACCCGCTGGGTTTTTAATGTATAAGAGGTTATACGCTGACTTGAGAGTTATACGTTTTGAAGATATACGAATTGAAAGTTATACGTGAAAGGATACACGTGTGTGTCGTTGAATTTTCAAAAATGGAAGACTTAAATGCATTTGTTACACATGCTTCACCGATCATTCAGAACATTAGCTTGGAAAATGAAATGGGGACGTCAACCAAGCCCCCGAAGCTACTTAGGATGGAAGATTATCCTAATTGGGCAGATAAGTTTGAAACGTATGTACAAGCTGTGAACTATGACACTTGGGAAGCTGTTGAAGTTGAGTACATCATTCCGAGGAATGAAAATGGTACAAGTCATAGTTTAACTCAAATACCTGAGGATGACAAGCCAAGATTCATTCGTGAGAAAAAGATGATGAACTTGTTTCAACAATCAATAAAATCTAAGCTCTTTCAACTCCTGCAACATAATGGAACATGTCACTCAATATGGGAGGCTTTTCTGAAAAAAGATAGAGGAAATGTTGACATGAGAAATCAAAAGTTGGTTTGCTAAAGAAAGAGTTTGACATTTTTTCCATGGTCAAAGGTGAAACGATGCCTCAACTGATTGAAAGATATTGTCATCTGGTTAATGAGATGAAAAGATTGGGCATTGATAAAGAAGAGTGTGAATACATTGATAAAGTGACAGATTCTTTATCTGACGATTGGGAGACATACAAAATGATTCAACAATTCAACCCAATCAATTATGAAAGACTGACCTTGGCCCGATTTATTGAGAAACTGGAAGCTCATGGGCTAGAGATTCGGAAGAAACAAAGAATGAAGAGTTCATCAGCAATTCAAGACATTGGTTTGTATTTTAATTCTTCACAATCTGTGATTTCCCCGAGCCAGAAGATCCAAACTTCTTATGTTACAAATAGCAGTTTTGGTGGAACTTCTCAAACTAGTCAACAAACCAACATGCCTCACTTTACAAGTTCTTATGTTGGAACCAATTCGACAACTCCTGTTGTTCATGATCAATCATCAAAGACCACGAGTCCACTATCTGATGTTGTTCAATGCAATATTGTTATGAATATTAAAACAACAATGGACTTACTGTGGAGAATGTTCAAGAACACATGGCCTTCTTAGGATCTGTCTTGTAGTCCTATGAATATTTGATCGCTGGTCGTATTGGCAAATTTAATATGACAAAAGAAAATTATGATCAAATCGACCCCGAGGAGATAGAAATGCTTGACATCCGTTGGTGTATGGCGAGTGTGGTGAGGAGGGCTCAAAGATTTAGGGAAATCACTGGGAAAAATTGTCTGGATAGAACCACTGCTAAACTCGGTTATGATAAGTCAAAGGTCAGATGCTTTCGATGCAAAGAAAAGGGACATTTCAAAAGAGAGTGTACTAATCCTGAAGTTGGAGATTCCAGTCCTAATCCGTTTGGCCGAGACTACAACCGACAAGCAATTTATCATCAAAGTTCACCTACACAAGCTGAGACATCAACGATACATGAAGCTTCATCCTCAAAGGCACGCCATTCTCAATTGGATGAAGGGTTTAACTGGAATTTAGTGGTCCATAAAGCTAATGTGGCAGAAATAGTGGGTGAATGTTCACAAGTTCAAGAACAAGATGACAATAATGATGCAGAAATTGAAGATGTCACAGAAGGAATGAGTGATGCTGAAGAATATATTTCTACTGCTGTTGAGGATCCTCCTAAAAGTATTGAATCAATTCCTAATGTATTTTTTAAGTCATTTTTGCCACCTGACATGTTTGAGAGTTTGGCAGGTTGGTTCATTGGCGAAGAAGTTCCACATGAAAATATTGACTTTGGAACTGATGATGAGCTAGAGGAGGAGAATAGTGAGACTGATGGAGCTCAAGATACATCAAAAAGTGAAGCAAGTGAAAAACCTGAGACTGTTGATCAAGAAGTAAATCATGATGAGGGAAATGCTCCTATTTTTCAAGCTAATATGACTGGTCAGGTAAATTTCTCTTCTGAAGAAGTTAAACACATTTGTGAATCGCATGAAGAAAAGGACTTTGTTATTATTTCTTTGATAACATATTTTAATTTTCTAAAAAATGATTATAACAAAATTTTTCTTGAGTATCAAATTGTGAAAGAGGCTTATGACAAGCTTCAATCGTGTGAGAAAACTTGTGGAATAAAATTTTGCAAGATGAAAAAACGATCTCTATGCTCACTCACACAGTTGAAGATAAACAAATTGCCATTAATAGACATGTGGATGAGAAAGCGGAACCCAAAAGAGAACTTCAATTGATTAAATTAAAGTTGAAAGAGTTGAAACAAAACTGAAAAGTTATTCCGTTTCTCAATATGTTTTGGATCATATTGTTCCGAAAGAGATTCCAATATATCATGTTGTTCCGCCACCAATTTGGAGTTCTTATGTTCCAAAAGAACCTGAAGGATTTCTTAAGGTATTTAACATTGTGTCTGATTCACCACAACATGATAATTCATGTGATGAGCAAGTTAGTCAATTTGTTCATAGTTTTGAGTGTGATAGTGAAATAGGTAAACAAGGTGCTGAATTTGTGCTGTCTGAATCAGAAAGTTCATCTAAATAAAGTGTTAAAATTGGTAATCAATTTGAGAAAACTAAACCCCAATCAAATGGTAAAACTGGTAATCAGAATTCAAGATTTGCTAAAACCAGTTTTATTATAAAAGAAAGGGTATTGGCTTCCTAGAGGATAACCAAAAGTCAGTAAACCCACAAGATGGTTTACAAAAGATTGTTTTTGTTAAAGGTGAGACATCTGAAGAACAAAAAGAGGCTATCATTACAAGGCAATCAAATGATGAGTTTTACAAACTCAAAGCTGAAAGAGAGAGTCAAGAGAATCATGTTCATTCTGTTAACAAATTTGTTAATAGGAGGAAGTGTTTCTGTTGTAATGAAGAAGGACATTTGTTCTATTCGTGTCCTAAAAGATTTTCTCAAGAAGGAAAACATGTGGTGAACAAAAAACCATATGTTAAAGTTCATGTGGTTAAATCTACACCTCCACCTGACAAGATTTTAAAAAGAGGTGTAGATAAGGAATACGTTAAATAGATTTTTGAAGTGGGTGAATCTTAAAATGCTAAGAAAAATGATGGTTTTTATAAAAAGAAAAGTTTTGTTGGTCAGAACTGGGTGGCAAAGGTTAAAAGTAATGAAAATGATAAACCATCGATTGAATAAGTTGTTAATCCAACTGATAACCAAGCTGCATAGTCTTTAAAAGAAGTTGTTAATCAAGTTGATGAACAAGATGTTGTTTCATAAAATTCATGTTCGTCTGATGATTCATTGTTTGATAATGAATATGATGATTTAAAGGAAGTTTTAAATGGAAAAATGAAACAACCCTAGACTAAGAAGGCTTGGGTTTCCTTGTTTCACTAATTGTTTGTTTTTGTAGGGGCTTTCAAGATCCAATGACTCATGTTGGATAATGGATAGTGGAGCCTCTAAACACATGACTGGAAATCTCCATATGCTAAAGAATGTTCAATCTATTCGAGGAGGGTATGTGGGTTTTGCAGGAAATCAAGGAGGACAAATTGTTGGAGAAGGGACGTTATCGAATGGGAAAGTAATGTTCGAAAATGTGAATTAAATCACGGAGCTTGAGAAAAACTTACTGAGCATATCTCAAATTTGTGACAAAGATTTTTCAACGCATTTTACAAATCAAGATTGTTTGATTCTTAAGCCTGAGTATAAGATTCCAGAAGAGTGGATCTTGATGAAAGCACCAAGATAAATGATCTTTATGTGCTTAACATGAATGTTGCATCATTGACTCAAATCACTGTTCAGTGTTTTGTCACCAAAGCATCTGAAAAAGGGTCTGTGTTATGGCGCCGTTGCATGGGTCACATCAATCTTCGGAAAATGAACTATTTTATTCATAATCAATTCGTTGAAGGAGTGAATGTTAAGGGTTTTCATTTGAGTTCTGAATGTTTGAGTTGCAAGAAGAGTAAGCAAAAGAAGAAGTCACACCCGACAAAATTTGTCAGTTCAATCAACTTACCGTTTGAGAGGGTACATATGGACTTATTTGGGCCTGTGAATGTTAAAAGTATCATCGGGGAAATGTATTGCTTGGTGGTCACCGATGATTTCTCACGTTTTTCTTGGGTAATGTTTCTTGAATCGAAGGATGAAACTTTTGACAACTTGATGATTTTTTTCACAAAGCTTGAGATGTTTATAACTTGCCAATCAGAAGGATTCGAAGCGACAATGGTACCGAGTTCAGAAACAACCGTATGCTTCAATACTGTAATGAGCGGGGAATTCTTCATGAGTTTAGCGTTCCATATACACCACAACAAAATGGTGTTGCTGAACGAAAGATAATGCTGCTGCCATTTCCATTACAAAAAACCCGGTAAATCACTAAAAAACAAAACATATAGACATACGGTATCACTTCATATGTGATTGTTACGAGAAGAGTTGATTACCGCAGACAAAATTCACACCGACGAACAAAAAGCTCATCTTTTTTACTAAAGCTTTCGATCAAAACATATTTTTGTATTTGTTGGGGCTTAATGGTATAAAGTCTATGGGCGGTGGGAGAGTAAGTGATACCGAGGTTATGGATTCCGACCTTTGAGTAACCGTTCACCAAGTCAAATTTTCTTTGTAAATATTTTCTTTAAATGGTTTTTGATTTTAGGGGGGCATATGGGTTTGGAAAAATACAAAATTATTGTGATTTCAATATGTATAGAGAAAAATCAAAAAGATTCAAATATAACCTTTCGCTGAAAATTATGTCAGTTACTCACATTTAAAGGACATATACTTGTATATGTTTGGTCATGATATTTACTTATAGATATTCGGAAGAGCTATTTACCTGAGAAAGGAAAGTAGCTGGGACGGTTGGTATCTAAAAACATTTGAAATATGTGAAAAATATAAAAACAATAGAAAGTTGCTCCTCAAAATGAGTTTTGAAGCATAAAAGGAAGAGATAATACATTGATTGTCTTGTTCTAAATCCGGTAAATTGAAGAATAAAAGTCTATTGATTAATGTTAGGTGTATGGGTAGGCTTTTCAACAAACAAGTAAGGGAATAAGTGATATAAACATAAATTGCCATGTTGAAAGATGAGTTAGTATTCTAGCAGAAGTCTTGGTAATGAAGGCAGAAATATAATAGCCTGTCATACTCAAGCCTTATGTTTCAGTAGATCACAAAAAATAAAGTGTTAATAAATTGTTTCAAACATTTAGTACACGGTCTACACTTCAATGGTGTATGGTTTTATGGCCTTCAATCATGTATTGATGGGATGCATTAGGTTTCTGGAGCCATGAGATCTTTATGCGGTTTTCACCTGGGTATTCAAAGGAATACTTTAAATCCTACTCAAGCGAGCGAACCCTTGATAAGTCATTAAATTTGATCGCTATGTAAAAATGTACAAAATTTCACTACTGACTTGATCAAAAATGTTAGTCATACATTGTTCCCACTTGCGTTATGTCTTAATACCATTAAGAAATGGACCCCAGGGGAATACGATGTATGTAAGCCGACAGATGAAATCGTGCATACTCATCCTTGGCGAAGGAAGCTTGGTGTGTTGCTTGATAACGGGGGTATGCCTTGTTGTGGAAAGTCGTTGCTATGATTGCTAAAAGTTAGAATTTTTAAATGTTTTGATCTGCTAGAACTAAGTTTTAAGTCATGTTGAGGTGATATGGTAAAAATCAAAATAAGCCTGAATCAAGATTACAAACTGATCATGTTATGATATTATGTGCTTAATTGAACCTTAATCATATCACTGATGTCTCTGAATCTTTTGTTACAAAAGTTTAAGTGGACAACAATATCCATAACTGGCTTAACATCAGACATAATAAAACTGAAAACTGTGATGGAAGAACGGATTGATCAATATGATTCCTTTCTCAACTTACAAAAATATGTGTTTTCATTTTGCTTTATTACTTGTTCTTAGTTTGATATATTTTGTCTTGGTTACATCTTTTCGTTCATAAACCAAAAAGATTTTTATTTCTAATTTATTTTAGATTTTGGTGAATGGTGATTCGGGTCAGGATATCTAAGAATCGGAGTGGAGAGGTTGTTTTTGACAAAAAATGATTCAAAATATGAGATTTAAATGTTTAAACTGAATTGATCGAGGTTATTAACTTGGACTTGGTTAATTTCAAATTTTTAAAAAAATCAAAAGGCAAAATTGTTTCAAAATTTTCAAAAGATTCATCAAAGTCATTTGTTTGGACTTGATCTGGATCATATGTGTGAAAGTTGTTGGATTTTAATTGTTTGAAAATTTCAAAAGTATAAATGATTAACTTATACGGACGTATAAGTTGATTTGACTTATACGGCGTATAAGTCAAGCACTTATACGGTGTATAAGTCAAACAATTTTATGGGCGTATAAGTGTATCATACATAAAGAGGTTATACGGCAGAGTTTTCTTTATTGTTCAAACGTATACACTTGAGAAATTAAACGCTTGTATATTGTTCAATTATCATCTGTCTGTATAACTGCATAATTGATTTCTCGTTTTACTTGTGGTTGATTCGCACACTACAAGTAACATTAAAGGTATAAATTCAATTATTGAATGACAAATCTTGATGGGTTTTATTGATGAACAGTAATTTTGAGATTTGGACTTAATAGTTTCAGTATTCATATGGGTTAGGTCCGTTTGTTATTACCGATGTTATTCTAGACCTGTTAGACCGAAAATCCATTTCCATTGTTGTCTGATTTTATCAATTTATGTTTGACCTAGGTTGGATGTTGAACACATAAGTATATTGAATACTTATACGGCGTATAATTTTGTTTAAATATATGGTGTATAAGATCAACCTACTTATCCGTTTATATTCTTATCCGTTCATGTGCTTATACATTAATTGATCTTATATGGCAGTTGATCTTATACGGTCGTGTATCTTATGCGTATACGGATTGGACTTATATGTTGATGGGGTTACACGTTGAATTAGACATATACGCAAATGGACCTTATACGTTAACTGAACTTATATGTTACTGATGGACCTTATACGTTACTATAGGAACTTATACGTGTATACTTGAATTTTATAAAATTGTTATGAAATTTACTAACATGTTATCTGTTTGTTTGATTGTGTATGTGCAGATGGTGAGAATCAAGGATTTTGATGCGGACCATTACATATGTGCTTTTATTTATGGCTCTGACGACAAGATGGAACCGTTTCGAGTCATTTTGCCATTTTTTGAGAGGTCAAGGATCTTTAAAGCAATCACTATGAACACTGTTATTATCAAGGAACTGATTGCTGAATTTTGGAATAATGTAAAACTTGAAGAGGAATGCATAAAATCTGTGGTAAAAAAGATGGAGATTATAGTGTCTGAGCAAGTATTAAGAGATGTTTTGGAACTTGGAGACGAATCTACTGATCCTACGTCATTAGATGAGCGAATGGTGAAAGGTTGTTTGTTAAGGATGGGGTACCAGAATGAATTGGACAAAGGATTCTTGAAAACTGGGTTATCGAGGCCTTATAAATTGTTGGTACATTTGATAATACACTGCTTTGGGCACAGGAAGGGTGGATATAAAAAAATTCTTTATTACCAAATATGCATGATGACTGCCTTAAGCTTGAACCTAAAGTATAACTTTTCCAAAGTTATCTTTGAGCACATGAAGCTTTATTTTGATACAAATGGTTGATGTATCCAAGATTTATTCAGATAATTATCGATCATCAATTTCCTGATATTGATAAGTCTGGGGAGGTGATGAAGCTAGCTCACATGTCTTTCACTGGGTGTGCTAAGCTTAAGACTTACAAGAAAAAGGATGTGGATTAAATTCCTAAATTCAGAGCTTCATTTGGACACTTGCTGAATCCTGATTATGTGGCTCCTTCTAATAATCAGTGGAGAAAGGATGATAGTGACTCTGACAGGGAAAATGAGAATGTGAGAATGCAAGGTTATGTTGCTTTGGGAGGAAAATGGTTTGCGAAATCTGAGGATGCTGAAAGTTCTCAAAAGAATAAAAAGAAGTGTAAGCGTGTGGTTAAAACTGAGGTTATTACACATCTGGCTCCTATTCAAGTTCAACAAGAACCAGTTGTTGATAAACCTGTTGATGATGAAGAAATAGAGTCTGATAATGAAATTCCTAAGAAAGTATTAGCTAATCCTCGAGAAATGCATGATTATCTTAAGGAACAAAGAGCAAAGAAAAAAATTTGATGATGATGATGAAACCTATGTTCCTTAAGCAAGTCCACCTAAGAAGAAAAGGTGTGTCAAACATATGGTAAAGAGGTCTGTGATTGATAGATGCTTGGTTGATGAGCCTGATGATGAAATTGGTCAAGGAAATTTTGTTGATAAAACTCCTAAGTTGGTCAAAGCACCTGAATCTTAGAAAGTACTTGAAATAGAGAAAATACCGGAGTTTGAGGTAAATTTGGATGATGCCATTGATAATTTATTGAAGACTCCAAAGTTTACACCAAAAGTTAATGAGGTTGTACATCAAGAAATACCGAAAGTTGATCCCAAAGTTTCTCAAACATCTGATTCTAAAGTCTCGCAAAAGTCATTTTCTGATGTTTTACTTCAGATAGATGGACCTTCAAAAGAAGATGTTGAGTTATTGAAAGAAAGGGTTGCTAATCAAGATGTGAAGATCAATAGTCTTGTTGATGAAAATGCTCGTTTACGAGCTGATAACATAGATATCATGAAGAGGTTAGACGAAAGTGAACGCAAAAGGAAACTATCTGACGATTTGTTTGTGGAACACATGAAATATTTTTTTATAAATGAGCAGGAATTGGGTATACGTTTAAACTCTGAGGTTGATCGAGCTGAAGCTGGAAATACCGTGTTTGAAAGGGTGTATGGTGGAGATATTGGTGTAGCAAAGGCATCTTTTCGGGTAGAATATGACTTGGAAAAGGTTGCCTGATAAAGGCAAATCTAAAGTCGAAGAGCCTATTATTGAAAACGTGGCAGAAGCTTCTGTGCAAGCTGGTGAGTCTAGTTAGATGGATGTACAAGTTACTGAGCCTGTAGTTGTTGAACCTGTTGAACAACCAATTCTTGTTGAAGATAATGTAAAGGTTGTTGAGGAGGAAGAAGAGGATAAAGAAGATGATGAAATGTTAGATTTTGGTGATACTGATAATGATGATTTTGATTATTTGGATGGTGATGACACACCACAAGGTGGTGCTGGTTCGGTTGCTGGTAAGTCTTATAAGAAATTTGAGCTTGTTGGTGGTGATGTACAAAAAGATGATCCACAACAGGAATCAAAATCTAAAAATTCACCAACTGATAAAACTGTGCAGGAGTGATTTGATTACTTCTAATTTCCGTGTTACAAATATGGAAGATGAACTAGAAGAGGGGGAGATTCCAGTTGATAAATCTGCTTTGGCGAAAATGTTGGAAGTATCAATGGATGACTTGACGTTTGACTTCAAAAAAGCTATTCTTGAACCTGATATTAATGTTGATTGGTTAAATTCTAATGTCAGGTTTATGGATAAACCAAATGCTGTCAAGTATGTTGGTGAAAAAAAGAGTTTGATACTTTTGATGAAGTGTTTGATGAGGAGATAGATATGGAACCAAATCCAAATAAACAAGCTAAAAAGTTCAGTGAATAAGAGATAGAGAGTTAGTTTCCTGATCGTATTGAAATATCGAAGTAAGTTTACAAAAATCCTGTCAAGTATTATAAAGACTGGAAAAGATACGGCAATGGGAAAATGCTTGAGTATTGCGTATCTGAGTAAAATCAAGAAGATTGGAATTCGCAAATTATTTGGAGTGTAATACTTTAATAATTTGATGGATTCAAAAGTCTACAGTGGTTTGATGCGTACAATATTTGTATGCATTATGATTTGCTGTATAAACCAAATAGTGGTCCGGTAAACTTGATCTGGAAGTTTATGGTGAGAGAAGCTAAACGTGGTTTCAAGAAATGGACACCTCAGTTTCCTAAGGTGTTCAAATCGAGAAATCATAAAAATCCTGAAGAGGAGTTTATTAGAACTTTGAGGTATGCAAGGCCAGATTCGCTTCGCATTATCCTGTCGTACACAATGGAACATGATTTTCATCCTTACTTCCTTTGTTGGTCTTATTTGGCGTTGACTAGTGAAGCGAGCATATATTTGGATCGTGGGAATGAAAAGTATGATGTGATTAGAGTATATGATCTAATGTGGTTGATTATTTGTTCGTGGAAAGATATTGAGATACTGCATGAGAACAAAATTATGTGTAATGACGAGAAAGTAAAAACTCAAGCCAACCAGTTTCAAAAGGTTGTGGACTTACGCTTTGATAAGAAAATACATTCTAGTAGGGCATGAAAGACCAATTGGAGGGCGGTTAGTGAAGAACAAGAGAAGCTTGAAGCTGAATTGGAAGCTAAGCTTAAAGATCGAGTTACAGAGGCTTCTTGGAATAGATTTCAGTATAAAGACATAGGTGTGTCCAGGGCTACATCTCAACAAGGATCTACAAAGCCGTCATTTGAGGAAGCAATGAAGGAATATAGAATGAGAGTATTTGGTATGGATTAAAGACCTAGCAATATCCAATGGAGAGTTTGTTAGAGAATTGATGTCTGATGCTAGGTCTAGTGGGCTAATAATGTCATTTGTATGATTGTAAGGGGCTGAATTGTCATTATATGAAAATATATAAAGTGTAGCGCATAAGGTGGTAGCGTATTAGCTTATACGTCCGTATAAGCTTATACAGTGACTAAACCTTATACGCTGTCACTGTAGACAGTATAAATAGAGCTTTTCTTATTTGATTTTGTAACAGTTGACATACTGATCAGATTTGTACTCTCATTGTTATATCAATATATTGAAGCTTATGTGTGTTTGTGTTGCAACACCTTTTAGATATAATTCCGCGATATCGTATAGTATAGCAAATACATGTTATACGATCCATATCATATCGTTTATACGCGTACATGATGTTATGCATGATGAGGATCATGATCTTACACATCATTGGGGTTTTTTATGCCAGCGATCTCATTTTGATCAAGGGTTTTTCCTCGTAACAAAATCATTGTGTTCATTTCCATTTTTACTCGTATAATCACCATTGTCATTCAAGCACCCTACCTCACAAAACTAATTTGGTTACATTATCCTTGAATTCGATTTTTGAAAAAAACACCCAGTATTTTTGGTCTTGACCTTAGTATTTTTTGGGCTCAACCCCAGTATTTTTGGGCTTGACCCCAGTTTCTTTGGGTATGATCCCAGTTTATATGGTTAATTGCCTTAAGTTCTAAGATATTTGCAGCAGGTCTCCCCAATGCAACCGTGAGTATCATCGGAATGTTTGTGGTAACTTAGATCTAATCAGACTTTATGGTATGAACTTTATTTAACAAGCTATATTCATACAAATTATATTTCTGAAAACTATTATCTTCAACGATCTAGATCCTTAATCTTTATTTTGAAGGATAATTTATTTTTAAATATTTCAAAGTATAAATCATAAAAACTAGCTTTTCATAAAAGTAAGCGGTCAACAAACTAGGTAAAAGATTAAAAGTTATTATTATACCACATTTGATTGACCAAAACTTTTAACCCGTAATTCCCCATCAAAACATGGTCCATCCACCCAGGTTAAAGCAGGTGCTACTAGATGTTCATGATTTGCAGGAAAATTAATAGAAGGGGCATCAAAGGCTTCATTCTCGTAAAAAGAGTATTCCTCTACCTTTTCTACCCCTTAGAATTGTCATGGATCCTTTACCCTAATTAAGTATTGTCTTATTACAAACCATCATGCTTCAAAACAGAAAAACACATAAAAAAGTGGGCTTAGGCATAGGCTCAACATCCTTCATCACCCACATTAGCGGCTCCTTCTTCATACACACCTCCACCATCACCTACACCATCACCTTCACCAGCTCCGCTATGCACCCACAATGTTTACACCAGCCTCATCCTCATTCCCGCCAAGCGTAACCAGGGCTTGCCTCCACTTAGCCACCTCTCGTGTTGACTTGTCAAAAGCAGGATCACCAGCTTCAGTAGCCATCTTGATCCTCACCTGCAACACAGATTTGGCCGCCCACATCTTGGCTTCATATGTGGCCTGCTTCACCTTATCTTGGTTCTGAGCCTCCACCGCAGGCAACTGATCCTTCAGTTGTTTCTTTTCCTTCATAGATTTGGATACAACCTTGTCTTTGGCAGCATCCATGGTCCACATCTCGGTGAGAGTCTCCTCCAGCTTCTTGACGACCTTCTCATGATAGCTTTTGAGTTCATGGCTTGCACATAAAGATAAAGTGAGACAAAACTAATATATCTTTAGAAAGAATACATGATCCATAAACAGAAACAAATAGGATCAAGGATCCTTAACGTAGTCAGCATTTCATGGAGCTGCCTCCCGACTTCGAAAGGATCCTTAGGATATGAAGGTTTCTTTCTCTTGGAGGCTCCAGACTTGGCACAGGTAGTCACAGCTCGCGGTTCAGAGGGTGCGATAAGCTTCCTTCTTGACGATGAGACTGTTGTTATCCTCCATAGAAAACTTGTACACAGACCTGCTGGCTGACTTACCGGTTGACTTTTGAGCACCTACAGAAAATATGAAAAAAGATAAGTCTCAATCTATTACTTTTATTTATTATTACAAAATACTAAAACGACTTACTTGACATCTCGCTTGATTCTGATTCTTGGGTAGATTCTCGGGAAATATCTTGAGCTTTAGCCTTGAAAGTCCTATTAGCAGGATCCAGAGCCAAGAAATTAGCTACTCTTTTCTTGACACCCAGAAGATCAGAGAGAAAAGCAAAGTTGTCCACCGCAAAAAGAAAAGATACATATCAGAATAAGGGTAAGTTATAATCAAGAACTTATCAAAGGATTCAGGATCTTACCCTTCCTGATCCACCTGAAGGGTAAACTTTCCCCACCAGGGATCGAGTCTCCCTTCACGAAAAAGAACCGATTCATCCAAAAAGAACTATTCTGGGTGGTTTTGTGTATATGAACTGGTTGTCGGGGCTTGGATTTTAAAACAAAGCGGCTGGAACCATGGGTTACTAAAGAATAAAGAAACGAAAGCTTAGAGAGACAAAACTCAAGACCTTCCATCGCAATGATCTCCTCCAAAGTAAACAACGTTCTCCATAGCATTGGCATAGCTTGAATATAGCTCATACCGGTCAAGGTAAAGAAGCTTTGAGTGAAGTTCGGAAAAGGATATGAATATCCAAGAAGAAACAGGAGAGCAGGGAAGCAAACCCACGACCGAGAACAACAAGCACTCTTTGAAGAATCGAAAGGACGGAAAACGGTGTTGGTTAGGAAAAAGAGGGATTAGAGCACCTATTTCCAGATATGTGAACTTGCAAATCTCGGAAGAAGGGTTAGTGAGCAAGTTTTGAGACTTTAAATCATTAGGCTCCAGTTTCTCAAAGGAACGAGCATGCTTCTTCGACATGATAAAAAATTAAAGGAAAGAAGAAGAGAAGAAGGAAACCTGGTATTCGCTCCACTGATTTTTGGAGAATGAATAATAATAACGGTAGATTTATAACCGGAAGGGTAGTTCTTGATAAAACCCTTTATCATAGCTATATGATGATTATTATTTTCGGCATGCCAAATCTCACATATTTTGCAAGAATTTGAATTTAAAGGCAAAATGACAGCTGTGATCTTATCAAAACCGCCATTAGGGGGGGGGGGGGGGCAATTGATAGGGCTTGGAAATTTGATATTGTGGATATATTATCCTGCACATGTTCTGGATCAGTTATCGTTAGCATGCATTTCAGATCTTGTTAGGATCAAGGATCCTCAGTATATTTATTGTTGATTACTAATGATTGTTCTCTTTCGCTATCAAAGTCATTAAAAAAAGACGTGGTCAAGCATGAAACGGCTATGTGGAGTAATGGCCTTGATTAGGGGCGAGAAAATAGGGATTTTAGTTATTAGTTTTTATCTTATCTATATAAAGAGGCTAAGATGTAATATAGGAAATCACAAAAAAAGATACACATGTAACACACACACATACACTTATATTTCTTTTTTGTAATCGTTGCCTTAGCTCTCACTTTGTACTACACTTCTTTGTTCACTGATAATATTGGTGATAGACGATTGTCATCACCTGGGGTTTTTATGTTGGTGACCTCATGTTGATTAAGGGTTTTTCCTCGTAACAAAATCATTGTGTTTCTTTCCATTTTTACTCGTATATCACCATTGTCGTTTAAGCACCCTACATCACAATTAGGTGTGTTCTTGAGTTGGAAGGAAATTAGAGGAAAGGAAATGATAACGATATTAAAAAATAGTTATCCGTAGTAATCATCTCATTTTTGGGAGGATAACTTATTGGGAAAATACATTAATTTAATCCCTCCTAACTCCTTCTACTCCTTTCCTTTCCTTTCCATCCTAAAAAAAACTCAAGAACACCCATTTTTTAACTATCATTAGTTTTCCTTTTCCTTTCCCTCCTTTACAGTTTTTTTTTTATTTTTTATTTCTTATTTTACTTTTTTTTAGTGGATTTTTTGAGTTGTCTAAAATAGTTCTCAAAGTTCTTAAATTTTTTGTATAGTTCTTATACGATCTCAATCATATATATATATGTGTGTGTGTGTGTGTGTGTGTGTGTGTGTTTGTTTGAAAAATTACATATAAATTTCAATCCACTTAATACTGACTAATCTCTAGTCTCTAATCTACCGCTCGACTAGCGCCTGACGATTTCACCAAAACTGAAGTTACATATTTCAATCAAAACAATATATACATATACATGTATTTACACGATTACCTCATTTCTTTTGTCTAAATTTGATTCCGTATTAAACCATCGCATGAGTGCCACGCAAAGAGTAGTGAACGATTTCATATTTATTTTTATTTATGTATGTATAAATGATTAAAAATATATCTAAGGTGAATATTCGATGGTCGAATATAGCTATGATTAGGGATGATGAGAGTGACCTGGACTGGACCACACGACTTTTGACAATTTACTAAAGACCGAGTCTAATACTCACTCGTCACACGTACACCGACATAGACACGGACCCAATTCTACATTCTTAACTTTGTGACAAAATGATTTTATATCACACGTAGTTCAGTTTTATAAAACTAAAGCCATCTTAGTTTATTAAACAAATATTACTACGGATTAAAGTTTCTAATGAACATGTCGTCTTTAAAAATTTTTAAGACTCTCGAGCCGAAGGCGAAAAGAAATTTAGATCTTAAGTAAAAAAAATATATATTTAATTTAAACAATTAAATTTTTAAATAAATTTAAATGAATTAGATAATTTGATTAAAACATTAAACATATATATTTTCTCATAATAACATCTATTAAACATATTAGAAAAAATTCCGATTCTAGGAAGCAAAAATACATGATCCACCCAACAACATAACTGAAAGTTGATACAAGAAGTAACTAGAAAACGTATGTTATGTTCATAAAAATGAGTTATTGTTCGTAATAAATAAGGTTGAATGGTTGATACTTACCTGTTTTGAGTGAGTGTGAACTCACCGAGTGTATAGGTTTATCATTTGCATCTACAAGTTCACACGTCCACCCTTCACTTTCTATATTTGCTCATAACTATTTTTAAACTCTAGTAAGAGCATTTTCATCCAATTTACTATCTCTAAATCCAAAATTACACTTACAAACATTATATATTTTCTTCTTTTCAATTATATAATACATTTATCATTACATTTTTTCTCTTTTTCACTCACAACTCCTTTCAATAAATATTAAAAAATTATAGAGGTAAACAATAGCTTTTCAAGTATAAAGAAAAATTACTGTATTTTCTCTCTTATCTATTCACAACACCATAAATTACTCTATAAATTATTAAAATCTCGCTCACCAAATTTGGTGGTTTGAATATGAATGCTCTAATACATCTTTCTGTCTCCTTCTATCCCCAAATTATTTTTTTTTAAATAAGTTAACTACAATAAATGCAAAATAATAAAATAATACAAAACTAGGATTTATGAACCCGTGCTTCGCGACGAAACCGTTAAATCGAACAAAGAAACATAAGTAAAAACGTTAAACCATAAACGCGCTGCAAACCGACGCAAAGTCAGTCTGCATAAATTTACGACATTGAAACTAAAAAAAATAAATAAACTCGTCAATGCCATAATACAACAAATTATCATATGTAGAAAAAAAAATCCGCACGTTACAACTGCGAACCAATACAAACTCGGTTAGTATTAGCAGTACCAACACAAATTCGTAAACATAAATTAGTAAGCCAAAAAAAATATTTTAAAGGCGATGTACCAAACGTTGAAATGCAGATATAAAACCATGCGACGATGAGATATATTTAAATCATGAAAAAAAATTGTTTATTGTAAAGACGAACTATAAAAAATATAAAAGCAAAGTTTAAGAAAAATCTTTTAACAAACAAATAAAACACGTAAAGCCGACACTTGCCTAAGTTTAGTGTTTAAAAATATAGTTTGTTAAATATTATAGTTAGTTGAAAAATAAAGAAACTAAAAATCATTATATTTATTTATGGAATTATAACTAGTGATTTAGTTGTTATAATAATTAATAATATATTAAAATATTAAATAGTAAATTGAATAGTAAGTTTAGAGAATTCAATCTCCTTTTTAATATATACTAGGATTTAGGACCCCGCGCTTCACGACGGGGCCATTAAACCGAACAAAAAACATGCGTAAAGATGTTAAAACACGAATGCGTTGTGAGTTGACACGAAATCAAGCTACATCAGGTTACGACATCAAAGCTAAACAGTTGCAAACCGACGCAAATTCGGTTAGAATCGGCAATACCAACACAAATTGGTAAACATGAATTAGTAAGCAAAAAAATCATATTTTAAAGGTGTGATATTAAACGTTGAAACACGGATAAAATAACAAGTGAAGATTGGATAATTCTAAATCATGAAAAAAGTTTTGTTTATTTTAAAGACCAACTATAACAAATACAAAAACAAAGTTTAATAAAATCGTTTATCCAACAAATAAAACATGTAGCCGACAAGTTTGTTAAATATTATAATTAGTTGAAACAAAAAGTAAAATAAGGGGAATAAAAATCATCTTATAGTGTACCAACCTCTACTGCATTTTTAAAAGTTAAAACATATATAAATAACAAATAATAAAGTAAAAACTTAAGTAATAAAAAATCAAAACATAGTATAAGTAAAAAAGTAGTGGAGTTAAAAGTGAGAAGTAAAAAAAAGTGAATAGTAAATTGAATATTATTTATGTGAGGAGGAAGAAATCCTTTTTTTATGATAACTATACATGTATAATGTGTAATGTGTTTATCATTTTATAGTTGGTACATCAAACATCAAAGCGAGAGGGTCCGACGAGACATACACGCTGATAGAACCTCAAATCTCAGATCTAAGATCCAAATACGATTAATAGGATCTAATTCATAGATTACTCTTATCGGTTATAGATTATACGTATAGATATATAATATTAGGTGTAATATATGTGTATATATTAGTAGTTGATTGATTATATGAAGCTTTGATCGAGTGTATAAACAGACAGAGGTTCGTTACGTTAATCTCAAAACTTAAATTAAACAGAGGATGAACCCTCTATATATAGAAGATGGATTCTAGTTCGTTACACATTCCGTAACGAACTAGATCTACTTCATTACATTACAGAACAAACAAATAAGTATAACGAAACAGACCTCCAATTCGTTAAACATCCTTAACGAATTGGGAGGAACCTTAACTTAACTTCTAGTTCATTAAAAATCCTTAACGAACTAGACTCTCTTAACGAACTAACTTAATATAATAATATTTCTTTCATTAACAAATACAACGGATAAATACAAAGACTCGAGACGCAAAACCGTGCACTAACAGACACCCCCTTGTCTTGTGCTCTTTGTCTTTAAATTATTTGAAGCGCTTCGTCTGCCAGTCTCTGCAGCTGTGAATCCCATGCTCATGACACACACGAACAACACGTTGAAACTGCATTGGTCGGTCATAGTTTTCACGACGCTCAATTAATATCTTATTCTTGAACAACACATCATTGTCGATCTTTGTCAAGTTCACAAGCCACATCAGATCAATAATCTTAATCAGCTCGGTCTTCAAGGCCTTATCCAAAACAATAACGGCCTCGCCGGTACGAATTTCATAATACCAGCGGTTGAAAGATAAATACATATGCTGATTCAGCGTCTTGACTGGTACCCGCTTCATAGTCTTCGGGGGCTTTACTTTAAGCACGAGCTTCCTCCAACCCGTCTTTGGATCGATCTCGTCAATACGTTTACGGGTAGGAATCTGCGGCTTAAAGAACTTAAACACGTGGTTCACCTCGAATAAAAAATGTTGGTGGAACCAACTTGCTTGGTGATTCCCGCCACGGTTTATAAAAGGTTGACACGCGAGGGTACGAACATCCTAACGCGGTAATGAGAGAACGTCAGTAATCTTTTCATAATACTGAACGCCGTTCTCCCATTTGATAATACAAACCTTTAAATCAGAATCATAAAGCCATGAAATGATATCACCTCTTACTTTATACACGGCCTTAAAAGAAGTCATCTGACTAGCTTGGGCACGTGCAACAGCTTCCACTTCCAGCTCTTTATCCACATACCTGTAATCATTAATAATCTTATGAGCCCTCTTGTCTCTATAAGCAAACCATCCTTGAATATCCTCACCAGATGGATCAGTCTTAGAATCAAATCTTGTATCAACACTTTTTCCCTATGATTCTTTCTCCAACTGATCCTCGGCTGCTTTGACAGTTTCTTCAGTGAATACCGCAGCACCCTGATCAAAATTTGATCGTTGAAACAGATCAGGGTATTCCTCAGCCATCACGTCCTCAATTTCTACCTCATCATCTTCATAAATAAATGACGTGTTCATCTAAATCGTTGGATCATTCAGAATTTCCACGTCGTTCTCAACTTCCACATCCTCCTCGGTTTCTGACACATCCAGCACATCTTCATTCAAACCAAGCAGTATAGAAATCTGCTCTCATGTTAAGGACCATTCGACAAACTGTCCCACCTCAATCTCATCAGCATTCACAATGCTTCTGATCACCCCCTTGGCATCAACGAAAATAACAGTGTCAGCCTTTAACGACTCAATCGGGTTGTCATTCCTCGAATCTTGAAAAACGATTAACTGTTTTCCCGAATCACCAGCTGCACTAGTACCTGCGCCAGAGGACGAGTCGTGAGTTTGTTTCGTCTCACTTCCCCCATCACCTGACTCATCTGGATCTTCATCATCGTTTCTGAGTTTCTCGAGCGCATCATTTTTGCATGTAAGCTGCAGAATCATGTCTTCTTGTTCTTTTAACTTCACCCCATGAGACGTAACAATCTCATGAAGGGCATTGGTCTCCTTTTGGCAAAAAGAGACATAGCTCAGCAGCTTCTTTTGATTGTCCATCATACGCTCTTGATTCAGACGATCAGCAGCCATTTGATTTTCATAAAGATGAAGTAAGCTCAAGAGCATATTCATCTGTTGATCCTGTGTCATGGCATGAAACGAGGGAGGGATTGGCTGAACATGACCCTGAGGACGATTGAGCCTCATAAAGGAAATATCCATAGGCGGTGGTGGAATCATCGTTGGTATTGGTGAAACCACTGATGTAGCAGTCGTAGGCCTTGGAAATGTAGATAAAACGGTCTGTGGAATCATGCCAAGCCTAGGTTTGGATGTAAGAGTGGTCGTCAACGTGAGTTCCGGGGTGCTAGTAGTAAGCGGAACCGCCGGGCGTAATAATATACGACCTTGGAGGCTGAACTCCAAACGAAACACCAGCTCCAGCAGTTACTTGGCGTTTCGAGGACCCTTCACCAGCCACCGCTTTCCCTTTTCTATTTCGTTGAGCAGCTTCAGCAACAGCTGCCTCAACCTCAACATTATGTTGTTGATCATTTCCACCCTCATCACCATCGTCACCATCATTATCATTGTTCCCACCTTCACCCTCTTCACGCAAAGAATCCAAGTCATCAAGGATCCAACGATCATTAGAGGGACATACATAATCATGATTGGATACGTGACCAATCAAATGTTTAAATCTTGGAGGAGGATCTTTACGGTACTGCTTCATCCTCCTCATTGTATCTTCCGTCATGTGTTCCAACTTTAATTTATCATCGAGTAGTGTTGGGTCGATTACCAAATCACGAATAGCAACTTGAACAAAAGGTTGAATAAACCGAGGATACATTAAGAATTTTGTACGTCGTTTCACAACAATACAATTCTCTTTGAGATGATAAATTGAGAGATTTATTTCGAATTAATGCAACGAAAGCCGATTGAAGCATGATATGGCATTCGTCAAAACCTCCTTTCCGTCCACCAAGGCAGTGTATGAGAACATGTAGTAAGTATTTGTATGTGGGACACAAGTACGCCTTGTTATACATGGATGAGACATTTTTCAATTTTTCATATCCGTATTTGTATTTGTATTTGTTAAACCGACCTGTTTGGTCGTTTCAATATATTCGTATTTGAAAGTTATCGATTTATATCAATTTCAATTATTTAAGTTTTGTTTCCGTTCATTATGTATTCGTAATGTTTATATCCGAGTCTTAAAAGGTTATAAAATAATCAAAGTATAAAACGTAAACAATCTAAAAATATTAATATATAACAAGTTTTCTATCTAATTATATATATTTATAAAGTTAAGGGTTAAAGATTTATAAGTTTAAAAACAATACATAAAATGATTCAAAGATGAGGGGCTTATAGTGTAAATTGGAATTCAAAATATAATATTATAATGTATATAACCCTACCCAGTGCCCCCTCCCCCACCCTCTTTGTTTTTCCGGTACACCGGCCGGCGATTGCGGTGTTTTCCGGCGACCATCAAATATACCCGTTTATAACTCGTTTTGATCCGTTAAACATACCAAACGACGTCTCCATAACTCCTAAACATTATTATCTAATTTATTTCGTCATTAACGATATAATAAACTCTAATTAATCATTAACCCCGTCGGATTTTCTATGAAATCGCAATAACTCGTAATTAACATCGAATGATTCAATTGAGGCTATAAATAGCACCCTAATCATCTGCTAGAACTACTACAACCATAAAATTACACAAACGAACCACCCATAACCTCAAATCTGTTCTTATTATTTCGATTCAGGCCAAGCACCATTCATCCACTTTCCGACACCATCCAAGGTAGTTTTTACATGGTTTTGATTCGTTTTGACCTGGCTAACAAAACCCCTAACCTAAATCAATCAAACAGAGAATGAATCTGGAGAATTGAAAATCTAGGGTTTATGTGAAGAAGATGAAGTTAGGCATTTGTTTATAATTATTTGTTTCCATATCTTAACAACAGAACAACCTGGTCTAGTGGTTGTGTATTGTTGTTGATGCCATGGAGACCCGGGTTCGAACCCGGGTCACTATAGATCCAACTTTTTATTTTTAAAAACCATTTTTGTTAGTTAGAATAAATTAAATATATATTTATAAATTATACAAAATAAATAAAAATTAGTTTTATAGTTAAATAAAAGTTGTTTTGTTTTTCGTTAGCATTTGTTTTCAAGAATCAACTTTTATAAACCCGAACCGCTCGTTAAAAACTCGTAGAATAATTATATAAATAATATATATAATAATTTTGTAACTTTATAAATCCTAAACCGACAAATGTTCATACTAAAATAAAACATACCGATAACGATAAATTCCATAAACATGATTCAAATCTAATATTAATTTTATAAATACTAATATAATAGTAATTCATAAAAACCCGTTAACTTAAATATTAATACACTTAAAAATGTGTAACAAAATACTTATAAATAAAAACGTATGAACTATAAAACCGGCAATTTAGTTCATCAAATTAGTTAGTAATTCTCTTGTTCTTATTATTTCTAGCTCGTGAGATTCGATCGTTTGGTTTCATATAACGCGCTTTCGTTTCATTTTCAAGATTATCATCCTAATTCAAAGGGGAGTTTCTCACACCCCCTTTTTATCCTTTTTAACTATTTTGGGGGTAGCATATATATCCTATCAACAATTAAATTTCGTTTATTTATTATTACAAACAACAATTCGTTATATGGACTTGTGTGCTTATTTACTTACTTGCTCAAAGACTACTTGCTCATGGTTTCCTCAATAAGTATGATCATACGCCCCCATGCACTCAGAACCTCGATGTTATGAGTGGAATAGGGACCCCTATCCGAGTACATTTGGTTGTTACCGAATGGAAAAGACATTGCTCGCGCTACTACTACAACATGTTTTATAGAATTATATGGTTTTTATGTACTTGTATCAAACTTGTGTGAACTCACCAACTATTCAATTAGTTGACTTTATTTTTTATATATATGCCACAGGTACTTTCATTAGAGGATGAAGTGGCGAGAAAAACTAGAATGTAGGTTATTTAAATAATAACAAGAAGACGTTGTTTTGTTCCTTTTACTTTGTATTTGTTTATTTGATAAACTTGTGTATTTGGGATTTGAATGAATTAATGATATTATTGCCACTTAATAGCATCACATGTGTTTTGGGCAACCTGTACGTCAAACACGGGCGTATTCCGCTTTAGCCGGGGTGTTACAGATTGGTATCAAAGCCGTGACTATAAGATAGGACATTAGACGTAGTGTTCTAGTTAGTTATAGTTTATTTGCTTAATTGTTTAGGTTGCATGATTAGAAAATTATGTGGGCCTTATTTTCAATGCACTTGCTTAATAGTTTATTATCAATTCATTTATGCCTCATGTACACAAAGCACACACAAGTCCAAGGCTTATGCCTCAAAGCAAAGATTTTTCAAACATTTTTCAATAATCGATTTTTATTGTGGTGTTCCGATATTTCTTCTTCTTAAAGATGGTTCGTTATGGCGGGTATATAGTAACTGGAATGGGGACGTACTTGTTTTCTGAAACTCTTTACACTAAGGTTATTGAAACCTAAGGATAAGCAATGTGTATAAATCCCAATCAGACGCGGGACCCGGTTGCTTACCTAGAGAGTTAGGAAAGGACATGAATCCTATTAGGCCAAAGCATACCACTTTCAACGCCATATGAATCACAACTTTAAGTTTTCATCGCGATCATGTTCTCTTTGTGAAAAGAATATGGTTGCACTCCTCTATGTTTTACAATGTGTTTTAACTGGAAGTCTGTAGACGAATACCCAGCTTTCGGTTCGATTTGATTTCGAATTTATTTGATGTTTGGAAAATAAGAGTCCATGGTGGTTCATGAAAACTCTAAAGTTCCACACAAGATTTAGTACCATTGTTATGATTTTCATTTATGTATGTATTTTAAAACAAACTTTAACAAGGAATTTCTTTTATACCACACCCTATTCCGAGTCTCACGAATTTCGTTACTATTGTTTGCAGAATGTCTATCCATTTCAACAAGCGTCGTTCTTCCAAAACCTCTAGCCACAAGTTAACTGCTCAAATCACCAAACAACTAGCCGCGGTCATTCCTGATATGATAACCCAAATTCACCAGAACTTTTCTGCTAGTATCGCCTCTACTTCAAGCGAGCCTAAACCATCTCATTGTTCGTATAAGACTTTCACCAGCACCAAACCCCCGGAGTTTGATGGGACTGAAGGTGCCATTGCCCTACTTCAGTGGTACAAACAAATGGAAAGAAAATTCCTCCACATTGAGTGTCCCGATGATAAGCGAACCCGTTTTGCTACAAGTGTCTTTGAAAAAGGGCACTTCCCTGGTGGGTGAAGGAAAAGACAACCCGTGGTGCCGAAGCTGCCATGGCTATGCCATGGGACGAATTGAAAGAACTGATGACCAAGTAGTTCTTGCCTCCAAGTGAGCTTATGAATTTGGAAGCTGAGTTTTGGAACCTCAAACAAGAGAGTGGAGAGCACGCACCTTACACTTCTCGCTTCAATGAACTCAGTGTGCTGGTACCCCACCTTGTTACCCCAACTTCGCGTGCCATCGATAAGTACATTCGGGGACTACCAAGACAAATTCAAGATAGTGTCTTGAGTAGTGCTCCCAAGGAACTAGGTGACGCGATTAACCTTGCTGCAACCTTAATTGATAATCATGTTAAAGTCAGGACTTTGACATCGAAGAAATCGAAGAAACCCGCTGATAAATCCTCTACCTAGTCCAAGGAATCAAAACCCGAGTCATCCAAGCCTGCTTTCTCCTCACACCACCATAGCAAGAAGCGCAAGAACTATGCGCTAACTTAACAAGCCGCACCTCAACCTAAAACTAACCTTGCATCATCAGCCAAGAAACTCTACAACGGACCCCATCCGTATTGCAACTTTTGCCAACGTCATAACCCCGCCAATGCACCCGTTGAAACCGTTTTGGACACCTTAGCAACGTTTTTCATGAGAATGCTATTGTACCAGCTGCTCCTCAGCGGTTTGCTCAACCCAACCCCCGTCCTGTGCCATATGTTCAACCCACAAATCAGATGCGAGCTTGTTATAATTGTGGTGATCCTAACCACTTTCGCAATATGTGTACACGACTCGCGCATGTGAACACCCTTAAGCTTGCACCAGCTCCGCTGTACCAGGTCCAGACGTACCAAACCCAGCAAGATTATCAGCCACAGGTTCCACCATTGTTGGCTAACCAAGCTCAAGTTCAGCCGCATCCCACTATTTTAGCTCCCGCACCACAAGGTGGTCAAATTGTTCAAGCTGCTCAAGCTCCTCAAGAAAATCGTGGGCATGCTTTTATGATTAACGCCAATCAAGCTCAACAAAAAGGCGATGTGGTGAATGGTACATTTCTCATAAATGACCAATTTGCAACCATTTTATTTCATACCGGTGCCGATATGAGCTTTGTGTGTTTTGAATTTGAGACTTTACTTGCTAAACCCCGATCTAAGCTTAAGAACTCGTATTCTGTTGAGGTAGCTAATGGTAAATCTGTAACAATTGACTCGGTTATTCAAGATTGCAAGTTAACTTTAAATGGCCACAAGTTCTCAATCAACCTCATTCCTATGCAATTGGGAAGTTTCGACCTCATAGTAGGCATGGACTGGCTATCTGTTCAACGTGCTAAAATTGTTTGCTTAGAGAAGTTCATCCGTATTTCGCTTGCCGATGGTCAAATTCTCTGTGTGTCTGGTGAAAAGCCTTCTTCCTCGAGCCTAAATTTAATCACCTGTTTTCAAGCCAAAACGTACTTACGCAAGAAGTATGTTGCATTCGTAGCTAATGTGGTGGAAAAGAAAGAACGAAAAATTAAGGACATTCCTGTTGTTCGCGAGTATCCCGAGGTGTTTCCCGATGATGTTTATGGTCTTCCTCCTAATCGTGATGTGGAATTTCGAATCGATCTCATTCTTGGTGCAACCCCGATTGCGAGGGCTCTTTATCGTCTTGCACCCTCCGAGATGCAAGAATTGTCTAACCAGCTCCAAGAACTTTTGGATAATGGGTTCATTCGCCCTAGTTCATCTCCTTGGGGCGCACCTGTTCTTTTCATCAAGAAGAAAGATGGATCCTTTCGTATGTGCATTGATTACCGTGAGCTCAACAAGCTCACAATCAAGAATCGTTATCCTTTGTCTTGTATCGATGATCTTTTTGATCAACTCCAAGGAGCTTCATGCTTCTCAAAGATTGTTTTTGTTCGGGTTATCATCAACTACGCGTGCATGTAGATGACATACCCAAAACTGCTTTTCGGACTCGTTATGGGCATTATGAATTTATGGTTATGCCTTTTGGGCTAACCAATGCGTTCGCGGTGTTTATGGATCTCATGAACCGCGTAAGCAAACCTTACTTAGATAAATTCGTAATTGTTTTTATTGACGACATTCTTATTTATTCCAAGTCCAAAGCCGAGCACGAGAAACATCTTCATTTCGGCCATGATCTATTAAGGAATGAACAACTCTATGCTAAGTTCTCAAAGTGCGAATTCTGGTTGAAGGAAATTCCGTTCTTAGGGCATATAGTAAACGAAAAGGGTATCCACGTTGACCCAGCTAAAATCGAAGCTATCAAGAATTGGAAAACTCCAACCACTCCTATCGAAGTTCGTTCGTTTCTTGGTCTTGCGGGTTATTATCGTCGCTTCATTCTTAATTTTTCCAAGATCTCTTTGCCCCTAATCTCTCTAACTCATAAGGATAAACCTTATGTATGGGGGCCAAAGCAATATGAAGTTTTTCAAACTCTTAAGCGCATGCTTTGCGATGCACCGATCCTTGCACTTCCTAAGGGCAATGAGGACTTTGTTGTCTATTGCGATGCTTCCAACCAAGGCCTCGGTTGTGTCCTTATGCGACGAGGTAAAGTTATCGCTTATGCTTCACGACAACTTAAGGTTAATGAAAAGAATTATACAACGCACGATCTCGAACTCGGTTCCGTTGTATTCGTGTTGAAAATTTGGAGACATTACCTCTTTGGCACTAAGTGTGTGGTATTCACCTACCACAAGAGTCTTCAAGATATTTTCAACCAAAAAGATCTAAACACGTGGCAACGAAGATGGACCGAACTACTTAGCGACTATGACTGCGAAATTCGTTACCATCCTGGTAAAGCGAATGTTGTTGTAGCCGACGCCCTTAGTCGAAAGACCCATGTGAAATCAATTCTGCTTCATTGTGTGGCTGTTCAAACCAATCTCCAACTTCGTATCTTCGAAGCCCAACATGTCTCTGTCACTGAGGGTAACATGTACGATGAAATGTCCTGTGGTGTAGAGAATCAACTTGAAACTAAGCACGATGGTTTGTTGTATTGCCTCAATTGTTTGTGGGTTCCCAATCGTGATGATCTTCGCACATTTATCATGGACGAAGCTCATAAGTCTCGATATTCCGATCATCTCGGTGCGGATAAGATGTATTTTGATCTACGGACCACATTTTGGTGGCCCGGTATGAAGAAAGATATCGCGTTATATGTTGGAAAATGCCTTACTTGCGCTAATGTTAAGGCCGAGCACCAACGACCATCCAGTCTGCTCGTTCAACCACACATCCCTGTTTGGAAATGGGAGGATATCTCTATGGATTTTTTGTTCAAACTCCCGACTACTCGAAACCGTCACGACGGTATTTGGGTTATAGTTGACCGTTTGACTAAGTCCGCTCATTTCATCCCAATCAACGAAAAGTTTTCGGTTGATCAACTCGCTCAAATTTATGTTCAGCGTATCGTTTGCCGTCATGGTATACCTTTGCGTATCATTTCCGATCGTGATAGCCGTTTTACTTCTTACTTCTGGTCATCGCTTCAAAAGGCGTTGGAAACTCGATTGGATCTTAGCACCGCCTATCATCCTCAAACCGATGGGCAATCCGAGCGCACGATTCAAACGCTAGAAGACATGCTTAGGTCATGGGTCATGGATTTCGGTGGAAACTGGGATTCTCATCTTCACTTGATTGAGTTTTCGTACAATAATAGTTTTCACTCGAGTATCGGTATGGCTCCGTTCCAAGCTCTCTATGGTCGTAAATTTTGATCACCTATTGTTGGAATGAAATTGGTGAAACCCAAATCACCGGTCCGGAACTTGTTCAAGAGACTACTGATTTAATTGCTCAAATCCGACAAAACCTCTTAACCGCTCGCAGCCGTCAAAATAGTTACGCCGATAACCGACGATGCCCTCTTGAGTTTAATATTGGTGACCGTGTTCTTCTCAAGGTATCCCCTTGGAAAGGTGTTGTTCGTTTTGGCAAGAAAGGCAAGCTATCTCCTCGATTCGTTGGACCTTTCAAGATTCTTGCTCGTGTTGGTAGTGTTGCTTACACACTAGAACTTCCTCAAGAACTTTCTAACATGCATCTGACGTTTCATGTTTCGAATATGAAGAAATGTCTTGCTGAGGGAAATCTCCATGTACCACTCGATGAAGTGCGCATCGAAGAGACAATGCACTTTGTCGAGAAACCGGTGGAAATCATGGATCGCAAAGACAATGAAACTAAACGTAGCCGTATGCCTTTGGTAAAGGTTCGTTGGGAATCCAAGTGTGGCGCTGAATTCACTTGGGAACGAGAAGATCAAATGCGAACAAAGTACCCTCATCTTTTTGTTACGGATTCTTCTACTTAATTTCGGGACGAAATTCTCAAAAGTAGGGAAGGTTGTGACATTTGTCAATTTTTCATATTCGTATTTGTATTTGTATTTGTATTTGTTAAACCAACCCGTTTGGTCGTTTCAATATATTTGTATTTGAAGTTATTGATTTATATCAATTTCAGTTATTTAAGTTTTGTTTCCATTCATCATGTATTCGTAATGTTTATCTCCGAGCCTTAAAAGGTTATAAAATAATTAAAGTATAAAACGTAAACAATCTAAAAATATTAAGATATAACAAGTTTTCTATCTAATTATATATATTTATAAAGTTAAGGATTAAAGATTTTTAAGTTTAAAAACAATACATAAAATGATTCAAAGATGAGGGGCTTATAGTGTAAATTGGAATTCAAAATATAATATTATAATATATATATATAACCCTACCCAGCTCCCCCCCCCCTTACCCTCTTCGTTTTTCCGATACACCGGCCGGCGATGGCGGTGTTTTCCGGTGACCACCAAATACAACCGTTTATAACTCGTTTTGATCCGTTAAACATACCAAATGACGTCTCCACAACTCCTAAACATTATTATCTAATTTATTTCATCATTAACGATATAATAAACTCTAATTAATCATTAACCCCGTCGGAATTTCTATGAAATCGCAATAACTCGTTGTAGGTTCCCTGGACGGATCGCACGAGATATATCGGTCTACTCAGGTGCGGAATCCCTGCGTAGATCGTTACGAGTATAGAACACAAACCAAACAAACACACGAATAACCGAACACACGTTATATATTATAACTCAAACACGTGACGTAATATCACTGTTACAGACTCTCGTCCTCACGTTACAATGAACTCGAACTACTGAAACGAACTTAAACCACTCACTCAAACCAAGCCGTAAGCTGGTATATAAATACACGACAACTTCGCCTGGCATGTTCAGGCGAAGTTGTCCATAACTTCGCTTGACTAACAAGTTCGCCTGTTAAGCGAACTTGTCTGTAACTTCGCTTAAACATACAAAACATAATTAAACATTACAGACTCGATTACAGACACTAGATTATGAACTACTGACACTATGCACCAACAGACTCCCCCTTGGCAGTAGCTTCATATCTTGATCTTTAAGCACTTGTCTCGTAATCCTCAATCTTGTATCTTCACGCATGCACTCCTTCTCTAACACAAACTGACACAACTCTTTGATACTTCCTCGCTTCGTCCTTCCAAGCAGGAATATAAAAGATTTTCTTCTCATTTAGCACCTTCAGATCAGCTTGCGATAAGTTTACCAAATGCATCGGATCGTAAACTCTTAGGAGCTCCTGTTCATCCTCGTCTTCCATCACCGCCTCTGCTGTCTCACAATCCACATACCACCACTTTAGGTCTTTAAGCACATCCTTGGGCATTAGCTTCATCGGTACTTCTTTCAGGCACCGGATCGGTTTATACTTCATGACCATCCAAGGTTTTCCATCAGCTCTTAAACCTCTATCCTTGTCTTCAACAAGTTTTCCCTTCTGCGGTTTCAACAGCTCAAACTTCTTCTCTTTTATACTCTCTCTCCATACAATTTTCTCAATGACTCTAGCCATATTATCGTCATTTCGATTGATTAACCCCAATCTGGCTAAGTCTTTCACTTCACATTCCGGCAGTGTATTCAACGACCTTAACATTCTTTTAAAATACTGAACGCCGTCATACCGTTTAATCACAAAGAGCTTCAACTGCTCATCATAGATCCAGCAAATAATCCATTTCTTCGCTTCGGCATAGCCTTTAATATTGTAACTCTTCTTAAACATTGTAGGGACCGCTGGTTTCTTCGTTTTGACGAACCACTGAGCATAGCCTTCCTTCCACCTAGGCTGCTCTTCCCATTCAGTCTCATCATTTTCCATCTCATTACCAATATCGGCTTTCTCAATATCTGGGATCTCGTGTTCAACATTTTCTTCTACTATCTCACCTTCTTCAACATCTTCTTCAATCACAATCTGTGCGCCAATCTTCTCAATCTCCTCAATAGGCAGCACATCATCATCAAACATCACATCATCATCTAGCATATCATCATCTAGTTCTTTCAAAGCATCAATCACATCATCTTCATCATCAACCATCACCACCTCATCACCACCAACTGCACCCGCAGACTCCCCCTGAGCTGTGGAAGTCCCAAGAGCTTGAGTAGTTCTTGGCAACTCACCACCTGCACCTTTCGATGCATTGGGATCATCGTCTCTATCATTTCTCTTCTTTGTCCTTAACTCGTCGCCTCTACAGCCTGTCTCCCCCTGAGATGCCAAGAACTCCTTCATAGCATCTATAATTTTCCCATGTTCAACCAGGAGGGACGACTGTAGTTGATTCTCTGCTACAAGGCGCTGAATAGCCTGGGTCTCGATAAAGTTTATCCTCGATTGCTCTGCCACGACCCGTTCAAGTGCAGCTATTCTCTCCGAGTCTGAGAGGGTTGCATCGAAATCAAACCTCATGTTAGATGTGTCTTGAGTATACTCAGCAGGGATCTCGAATGTAACCGGGACATCAGAAGCAGTTGTGGACGTAACCGCAGGTGGTATCGTGACCGACAACCCTGCAGTTGCAACGACTGTCGACTCTACAAATTGTGCCACCACCTCTGAAGGAGTAAGCGTTGGAGGTGGTAAAGACACAATCTCCGGAGTCGTCAGCTGGATAGTAGTGATTGATGGGATGCCGACAGCTGATGTAGCCACCACGGGAACATCCGCGGCGCTTAAACCTGTGACCTGTAGTGATGTAGGAACAATCGACATACCTGACAGTGCGGATGGAGCAAAACGTACAACTCTTGAAGTCTCTCCAGCTCCCATACCTGCACCTGTCTTTTCACGTCTTGATCGTCTAATCAGCTTGTGAATATCCTCTTCTTCTTCTTCTGACTCAGTATCATCAACTGTTCTCTTCCTCTTGCCAAATGTTCTCTCTTGAGTCACCAACATCCTTCTCGCCTCATCCATAACATCATCAAGATCTGAGTCAGCCACCGTCGTAGCTGCTCTAGTAATATTTACTTCCCGAACCTGTGCAGCAGAGACCTGCACCTCTTCTTGCGGATCAAACCGGTCCATGTCGAAGAATCCTTGGCCGCCAAATGCAGCATCAAGGTCTACATCCTCCTCAGCCGACACAACAGGCACAGCAGGTACATCTCGAGGTGCTCCTACCTGTCGTGGTTGAGGGTCTCTGAACTCATCCCCACGAGCTGGCACATACCCCGGGTTTATTAAGTACCCAAAGAGTGGAGTATGCCTTGGATGCAGTTCAGGCTTGCTCCTCGCACTGGATGTGCGGCATTGAGCGAAGATACGTTTGCTCACATTCTCCACGTATCGTATTGGGCGTCGTTGAGGCAACGTGGGAGCAACATGATTCAAGATCATCTGAATGAATCTTGGATACATGATGAACCTCTCACGAGCCATCGCTCTCCTCTGTCTATCGATCTCATAAAAGACCATCTGACTGAAGCTATAATGTTTGTTATAAGTCAGAGCAGTCATTGCTGACTGCATGGTCGCACCCATACCATCAGTGCCCGCCTTCCTCCCAGACATGCAGACAATCATAACGTGCATGAGGAAGCGCCACTGATCAAGTAGGAAACCCTTCCTCCGTTGTGTATCGCCCAATGGACCAGAATAGCCCATTCTTAGAAATGCTCCATCGCGAAACGGAGCAACAAACTCCGTAGGGTCATCCCTAGTCTCCTCTCCAAATCGTAACGCCACCTGTATTTGTTCAGATGAGAACTGAACTTCTTGATTATTGATGGTTGCTCTCATAACTGGGGGCTCAACACGGCAATCGTATTCCACCGTCTGCCAAAAATCCTCAATATTGGGTAAGGAAATCGGCAGAGTCGTAGTGATTGCGTGGAATATCCTCGAGCGAAGGAGGAATGTGATTATCTCGCGGTAATCCTCCACACCACTCGCTTCCGGGTCTAAGGTGATAAACATATTGTGACCCGGGAAGAATTGCCTCTGATTATCTCCGTCATCTCCTCCAGCACCTCCAGCATCGGCAACAGCAGCCATATCTGCAACAAACGAAACAAGTTAGATAAACGTTAAGGTATAACACAAGTTCGCTTGTTACCATGAGCGAAGTTGTGATAAAATTTGTATCGGCGAAGTTAAAGTTGGGGCGAAGTTGGGAATAACTTCGCTTCATCTTTAAGTTCGTCTAATAATTTAAAAATTAAAAGGTCCAGGCGAAGTTAATGATAACTTCGCCTCACCACAACATCGCCTCAGGCGAAGTTGAGCCTCAGGCGAAGTTACGGATAACTTCGCCTAAACCTTAAGTTCACCTGAATCTGAATCGGCGACAGTAAGGATTTCGAACGACGTGCCGTTGGTGAATTTAACGATTGTAGACTCCGTAAAACTCGATTTTATGATGGTCTAGACGTTCAAGTTGTTCACAACCACGTAAAAACAAGTTTGAAAAATGGTTTCAAAAATCCGACGGTCCGAGGTTTCGTAACGGTTCGACACGACCTTAGATAAACAAGAAAGAACATGTGTTATACGATATGTCGACACGACGAACCTTGAATCGTAACGGAAACTGAGAAAAAAGAACAAAGATGAAACGAAACGACAAGTTCGCCGAGATTTCAGATAAGTTCGCTGAAAAGTCGGAGGATAAGTTCGCTGATAATGTAAATAATGAACGAATGACTTTTGAAAATCCTTATATAGGGGCGAAGTTATACAGGCGAAGTTACGATTAACTTCGCCTAGGCGAAGTTATTCACAAGTTCGCCTGTTTAACAACATTGCCTATATTTACAAAATCAACCCTTATAATTTGAACATTTTGCAATTAACTTTTAAAACTTCCCTTTAAGAATTAAATAACACGATCAAGTCCAAGTAACCAGATACAAAATTATAAAACTACCTAAGGACAAGAAACTTTTAAAAATTAAAGTATAAGGGATCAAATTTCAGTCTCGATAGAGACTACTACGTTTTAGAAAAGATCCGAACAGGAATCATACTAATTACGTGACTGTCACATAGATCCGTGTTTAGCTGTATTATGACAGAAGGAAACAGGTTGTTAGCAGGTAAATAACTTAAGATGGTTTTCATCGTTTCTGTGATACGAGTTAAGTTCAATTAAGCTCAAAAATTAAGTGGGCAACAACTCAGAGATTATGATGCCTCCTATCTATTCTCAAAGCGTATTTGGCTTTCCCCAAGTCACCCCGAATTGACTTCGACCCATAGTGTCTGATTAAGTTTGTAAGTACTCTTCATCTGCTTCCCGTTCTCTTTCTTACTCCTTGATTGAGAAGTCTTGACATTTTCAGCTCTAGAATGTTTTCATAACTCATAATAAATTTTTATTAATTTTTTTTTTTTTATGATAAACATTTACATAGACTTCAGAGTAGTAAACAACTGCAAGTTCCGAATCTGGATCACTGCAGTTTCTTCACACACTATCTTTATGGGAATCAGAACACGTACGGGCTCGTGTATGACTGGGTAATCGCTTTTCTGCCTATCATTCGGAAAGATATATATGGAGACATGCAAAACTCGTAGGGAGTTTCCACGTAAAATCAAGTAGATTTAGTTTGTATCACATCTACTTTTACGCACCATAAAAAGCTACCATGACATACAATAACTGTCCTAAAGCCTTTTAAGCCTAATAACTTCACTAGTTAAGCACACAGAATCAGTATATTTATCATTTTCCAAGGTTGGATCAATTTTCTGTTAAACATAGCAAACGAACTTCTTACGAAGTAGCAGACTTGAAAAATAATTTCATTTCCCTTTAAAAAATTTTTTTAACATTAATCGCCCCGACCAAAACAAAGTCTTCAGGTAAACGGCTATCCCAAAGATCCAATGGATCAGCTGGACCGACCACATACAAGTATGTGTCCTTCTAACTAAGTATGATCGACTAATTTTAAGCGAAAGAATGAAAACTCATCATAAACCGCCCCGGTCACTTTCAGTCCTTTGGTTAATGGCTATCCTCAAATTCTACAAGTAGAAAATGAGGACCAAAACATATCCGAAGACAAGTCCTTCAAACTGAGGCAACCGACAAAGTTTTAAGCGATAGTGACGTTTTTTTTTTCTTTTTTAAATAACATGAAAAGCATGGTTACTCGGGATTGATCATCCCATTCAGCTCGATAAGGTTTTGAAATCTTGTTTTGTTAAACGCTTTAGTATAAAGATCAGCGAAATTATCAAGCGTATCCACATTTTCAAGCACAATCAGTTTCTTCTCAGCACAATCCCGTATAAAATGATGACGTATGTCAATATGTTTAGTTTTACTGTGCTTCACGGGATTGTTAGTTACTGAGATAGCAGCTGTGTTATCAATGCAAATAGGTGTAAGTAAGAAATTCAGACCATAGTCGCGCAACTGTTGTTGAATCCAAAGAACCTGGGAGCAGCAGTTGGATGCTGCCATGTATTCTGCTTCACAGGTTGAGATTGCGACCGAAGTCTGCTTCTTGCATTGCCACGACACCAATCTGCCACCAAGAAACTGACATCCTCCAGTTGTTGACTTCCGACTCTGATTGCACCCTCCATAATCAGAATCTGTGTAAGCGACTAGCTCCAAGTCTCCTCCTCTCGGGTACCACAACCCCAGCTTCGGTTTGCCCTTGAGATACGTCAGTATCCTCTTCACACCCTTCAGATGAGATTCTTTTGGGTTTGCCTGAAAGCGTGCACAAAGACAAACAGCAAACATTATATCAGGCCTAGAAGCAGTTAAGTACATTAAAGAACCTATAATAGCCCGATATTGAGTTGGGTCCACATCTGCATCACCGTCTGACTCAGCACCCAATTTGTGATTGACGCAGATTGGAGTGTCGAATGGAGTGCTGTCCTCCATCTTGAAGCGTTTGAGCACATCATGGACATACTTGGTCTGATGAATGAACATCCCATCCTTCTTCTGATCAACCTGCAATCCTAAAAAGAAAGTTAGTTCACCCATAGCACTCATTTCAAACCTTTTTCTTCATGACGGCCTCAAACTCCTGACACATGGAGACTTTAGATGCAGCAAATATAATGTCATCCACGTAGACTTGCACCAGCAGGAAGTCGCTTCCTTCTCTCTTAACGAACAACGTGCTATCAATCTTCCCTCTTTCAAACCCATTTTCAAGCAAGTAATCTGATAAAGTTGAATACCAGGCACGAGGTGCCTGATGTAGTCCATACAATGCCTTGCTTAACTTGTACACGTGATCAGGAAAGTCTGGGTCAGGAAAACCCGGAGGTTGCTCACCATACACTACCTCATCAACTTTCCCATTCAGATTCGCACTCTTCACATCCAACTGAAATACCTTCATCTTCTTATAAGCAGCGAATGCCAAAAACAATCTAATGGCTTCCAACCTTGCGACAGGAGCGAACACTTCATTATAATCAATCCCCTCTTGTTGATTAAAACCTTTAACGACTAGCCTCGCCTTATTTCTTATGATAATCCCTTTCTCATCTCTCTTGCACTTAAACACCCATTTTGTGCCTATCGCATGCACATGCTTCGGTTTTTCAACCAAAGTCCAAACTTCCATTTTCTTGAATTGAGCCAACTCTTCTTGCATAGCTTCGACCCACGAGCTGTCCTTGAGAGCCATTTGATAATTCTTCGGTTCAATCTGGCTGATAAAGCAGGTGTACAAGCATTCGTTGATTATCCCTGTCTCCTTGATGCTTGTGTAAACACAGGTGTGCTCATTCAAACTACGTCTTGTTTGTACACCGGAGGACACATCACCAATCACATTCTCCAAAGGGTGATCTTTATGAATTCTCGTGGTCGGAACAGAACCGACATGCAAATTGTCTTCCAAGTTAGAAGAGAGCTCGTCAATGGTTGTTTCATGCTGAGAGTGAAACGGATTGAAAAATTCTTCTTCAGTCGAGGTAGCAGGGGTATCGACAGCATTTGATGAGGAAGGTTGACATTTATCGATCAGCTGTCTTTGCAATAGGTTTTCTTCCTCATCAAGGATCATCTTCATAGCAACTCTCTCTTCTTCTTCAGCAATATCCAAATACGGTATGTTAAAAGACTTAAAAAGTTTAACATAGTCGAAAAACTCAGCAGGTCCGTTGCTTGGTTTTGGCGGTTGGTAACTTGTGATATCGGTGTTACACACCACCTCAACCTTGATGGTCGATGTATTGAAGACACGTCTGTTGGGAGTCCCAACAACATAACCGACAAAGATTCCTTCATCGGCTACTTCACCAAATTTAGAATTTGTCTTCAAAATCAAACAAGGGGACCCGTATGGTTCAAGACCACTCAAGTTGGGCTTTCTCCCATGCATAAGCTCATAACACGTTTTACCAAGTCTTTTAACAGTTAAGACTCTATTCAGAACATAACAGGCTGTAGCAACAGCTTCAGCCCAAAACACCACAGGAAGCTTCGAATCAGCCAGCATTGTTCTGGCTCCTTCAATTAATGTTCTGTTCTTCCTTTCAGCCACTCCATTCTGTTGCGGTGTATACGGAGCGCTGTATTGGTGTTCAATCCCTCTCTGAAGGCAGAAGATCTCCATCTCAAAATTCTTGAACTCCGTTCCATTGTCACTCCTGATGAACTTAACCCTTTTATCCATAACGTTCTCAACTTTGGTAATCAAATTCTTCACCATCTGAGCCGTTTCATCTTTTGATTTCAGGAAATATACCCACGAATATCGTGAATAGTCATCAGTGATCACCAAGCAATAAGAAGTACCTCCAAGACTTTTTGCATTCACGGGACCGAAGAGATCCATGTGAAGAAATTCTAGGGTACTGGCAATTGAATTGACTTTCTTGGTGAGAAGGGATTTCTTGTGCTGCTTTCCCTTCTTGCACGCTATACATTTATCTTCAAAATTGAAATTCTTCAAGGGAACGCCCAGCACAAGTCCATTCCTGACAATGTGGTTCATCTTCCGAAGATGAATATGTCCCATTCTCCTATGCCACAATTCGGACTCTGATTCACTCGCTTTTGTCATAAGGCATGATTCTTCCGTGGCCATTTCAGTTGATCTCATATCCATAATATATGTATTTCTTTCACGTGGAGCCTTCATCACAATCCACTCCTCTGGTATCTGAAAACCAGGTTTCAACACAATCGCCTCATTCTTAGTAAAATGAACGGTGTACTCCTTATCACAGATCTGCGACACACTCAGCAGATTGTGCTTCAATTCTTCTACAAAGTTAACTTTCTCCAAAGTCATCTTTCCGTTCGACACCGTTCCCATTCCTGTAATCTTGCCACCATTTTCACCGGCAAAGCTCACTCTCCCTCCTTGAACAGGTTTCAAATCGTGTAACAAGTATTTGTTACCCGTCATGTGCCGGGAACAGCCGCTATCTACAACCCAAAGATTGTTGGCAGCCCTGTTCAACTGTTCCTGCACAATAAAGCAAAAGATTAGAATTTAGGGACCCAAGACCAATTGGTCTTGGATCTATACATCCCAAATTTTGGCTTTCCAAAGTTAGTATCTTGATAATTCCCATAAGTCCTACTAGGATACCTCCTTGTAGATTGATTGTGAGGCCTACCAAACCTTAGTGAATTGAAAGAATTATAGTTTGTAGTTTGGTTATTAGCAGTGTAAAACTGAGATTTGTTTCTATGAAAACCTGAATTAGTCACATTTTTTAATTTTAAATGGTTTTCATTTTTAGCAGCATGATAATTACAATTAGGCTTATTCTCAGTTTTAGTAGGCCTTACACCTCTGAATCGCTGCTTCAGAGGGCAATCTGCAACTAGGTGCCCTAATTGATTACACCTAAAACAACACCTATGCTCAACCTTTTTATCAACCGGTGTTTTAGATGTCGAGGCTTTATTACCACCCGTTCGTCTCACATATGGTGGGACGTACGGGTTTAGTGGAGTACTCTTTTTATTCGTCTTATCTTTCTCTCCACCATTGGGTAATATCACCTCCTCTTTTGCCTTACCAGACTCGGATGACTTATCCGAATCTGATGAGACTGGACTTGGATCAGAAATTTTAACACTTGAAACAGGCGAACTTGTTTCGCCTCCACTAACATTTGGTTCTTTACAAGTTATTTTAACTGGTACTGTCTGAGCAACCTCAAAATCAATAGATTTCTGAACACTAGGGTTAAAAGTGTAATTGTGATTATAAGGTGGTGGAACCTCATGATAACCGATTCCTCCTCTCTTAGCAGAGGAACCTTGATCACTAACAAGGTGATCAAGAATAGCAGAAGAATTTCTGAACTGCTCTAGTTTACTATTCAGTTCCACCACTTTTACCTGGTGATCAGCAATCTGTTTTTCTCTATCAGCAATTAGTTTGGTTTTTTCTTCCAAAACTTCATAACTTAAATCAATCACTTCAATTTTTTCAGCAAGTTTTGTTTTTAAACTTTTAACATCTTTTTCGTAAGCTTTTATTTTGACTTTATAGCTATTTTCTCTTGCTTTTGTAAAATGATGATCTTCTTTTAAGGTTTTAAATTCAGCATCCAACCTAACATACTGATCGGTTATAGTTGCTAATTGCTCAGACAAGTTTTCACATTTAGAGCATGTAAGTTTAGAACATACCTCGGAGAGCTGGTCATTAACGTCTGCCATAAGAGCTTTTTCCTCTCCGGTAACCTTCTCACTTTCTTCAGTTTCTACCTTTGCCAAATTTGCATGCTCAAAAGTTTCTTTAGAAAGCAGGTTCCAGTTGTATTCACCATCTTCTCTGGATATCATGACACTATAATCTTTTCTACCCTCACTTTGCTGTGGAGACCTACCCTGACTTCGTTCCACACGCTCATTCCTGCATTCCTTTGCAAAGTGACCGTTTTGCTGACAATTGTAGCATCTCACCTTCGCCTTGTCAAACCCTGGCTTTCCACCGACAAACTTTCTCCCGGTCTTCCTCATAAAACGCTTCACTCTTCTTACAATCATGGCCATCTGCCATTGCAGATCCATTTCCTCCAGATCATCAGCATCAATCTGGTCATAGTCTTCATCCAACATAGCTGGATCAACAACCTTCCCTTGAATGTAGTTCTCATAGGAAGCAATAAAAGAAGCATAGAGACCAAACTGCTCTTCAGCAGACTTGACACTCATAGGCATCTTAGAGTAGTTGTTGCTGGGAATACTTGGAGAGCAACTACTCTTGCTTACCTGGGGTTGAGAACCACTCGATCCACCTGCTACATAGCAAACATCACCATTTGTGTTGACTGACACATGACCCTCATGTGATGAGTTTGCGCCCGACTCTCCCTTCGAGTAGTAGGCAGCAGATTCAGTCTTCGATCCTGAGCTAGTGTTGATTTTAGCTCCATACATACCTGGATCTTGAACCTGATCCGTAGGTGTCTCTTTTCTGACCATGTTAAGCTCAAAGGTTCTGAGCTTGTTGACTGCCGTTTCTAGATCATATGTGGGAAAGTTTTTGTCTTCCCTCATCAGCACAGTGTACATCTCCCATTTTGGTGGGAGAGCATCTAGAAGCTTCTCAACTATTTCTTCTTCTCGGTAGGAAATTGAATAGTTGCTCAATTCAGTCATCAGATGGTAATATCGAGTGATAATATCATCTAAAGATTCATTCTTCAAATACTTGAAGACTGATAACTGGGTTTTGAGCAATTTTATCTTCGAAGCACGGATTCCTACATTCCCTTCAAATCTGTTCTCAAGTGCTTCCCAAAGCTCTCTTGCTGATGTGTACTTTCTAAACGTATGAAGGATCTCTTGTGGAAGAGCCATAGTAATAGCAGCATGAGCCTTGCTCTCGGCCTCATACATCTTTTTCTCTTCTTCTTCCATTTTGCTATATTTTTTTATTTGATCACGACCTTCATACTCCATAACTGGTGGAATATAACCATCCTGGATGCATACCCACATCTTCGCATCCTGGTATTTGACGTATTGTATGAACCGATCCTTCCATGCAACGAAATCGGTTCCCTTCAGCAATCTTGGGGCCTTAGTAGCTGACCCTGCTTCAACTTCCATCTTCACTAACTCAGAGATGTTAATCGACGACATCTTTCCCGAAAAGTAAGAAACCCGAAAAAGATCAAAAAAATTTTTTCTGAAAAGTACTGTAGGCGAAGTTACGGATAACTTCGCTTAAGCCTTAACTTCGCCGCTGATTAACTTCGCTGAAGAACTTCGCTGATGATTAACTTCGCTTAAGGTAAGCGAACTTAGGAGATAGGCGAAGTTGTAGAGAACTTCGCTGAGTTAGGCGAACTTGAGAAGGTAGGCGAAGTTGTGGATAACTTCGCTTAACCTTATATCTTCGCCGAAACCCTACGTATCCTGACGGCAACTTCGCCTGATGAACACGGACGTTTTTGCAGATCTGGAATCTGGATTTTACAAGGTTTTTGACGGTGCAAAGGCTTGAACACGATAGTAGGAGGTAAGATTGACTCAAAAACACAGAAAACACGTCCCGCGAATAGTCGAAACGGGACGAATTCTATACCCGCGTGAATATCCCGAACCACACAATCGAGCAAAAGCTCTGATACCAATTGTAGGTTCCCTGGACGGATCGCACGAGATATATCGGTCTACTCAGGTGCGGAATCCCTGCGTAGATCGTTACGAGTATAGAACACAAACCAAACAAACACACGAATAACCGAACACACGTTATATATTATAACTCAAACACGTGACGTAATATCACTGTTACAGACTCTCGTCCTCACGTTACAATGAACTCGAACTACTGAAACGAACTTAAACCACTCACTCAAACCAAGCCGTAAGCTGGTATATAAATACACGACAACTTCGCCTGGCATGTTCAGGCGAAGTTGTCCATAACTTCGCTTGACTAACAAGTTCGCCTGTTAAGCGAACTTGTCTGTAACTTCGCTTAAACATACAAAACATAATTAAACATTACAGACTCGATTACAGACACTAGATTATGAACTACTGACACTATGCACCAACACTCGTAATTAACATCGAATGATTCAATTGAGGCTATAAATAGCACCCTAATCATTTGCTAGAACTACTACAACCATTAAATTACACAAACGAACCACCCATAACCTCATATCTGTTCTTATTATTCCGATTCCGGCCAAGCACCGTTCATCCACTTTTCGGCACCATCCAAGGTAGTTTTTACATGGTTTTGATTCGTTTTGACCTGACTAACAAAACCCTTAACTTAAATCAATTAAATAGGGAATGAATCTGGAGAATTGAAAATCTAGGGTTTATGTGAAGAAGATGAAGTTGGGCATTTGTTTATAATTATTTGTTTCCATTTCTTAACAACAGAACAGCCTGGTCTAGTGGTTGTGTATTGTTGTTGATGCCATGGAGGCCCGGGTTTGAACCCGGGTCACTGCAGATCCAACGTTTTATTTTAAAAAACCATTTTTATTAGTTAGAATAAATAAAAAATATATATTTATAAATTATACAAAATAAATAAAAATTAGTTTTATAGTTAAATAAAAGTTGTTTTGTTTTTCGTTAGCATTTTTTTTCAAGAATCAACTTTTACAAACCTGAACCGCTCGTTAAAAACTCGTAGAATAATTATATAAATAATATATATAATAATGTTGTAATTTTATAAATTCTAAACCGACAAATGTTCATACTAAAATAAAACATACCGATAACGATAAATTCCAAAAAAACATGATTCAAATCTAATATTAATTTTATAAGTACTATTATAATAATAATTCATAAAACCCCGTTAACTTAAATATTAATACACTTAAAAATGTGTAACAAAATACTTATAAATAAAAACGTATGAACTATAAAACCGACATTTTAGTTCATCAAATTAGTTAGTAATTCTCTTGTTCTTATTATTTCTAGCTCGTGAGATTCGCGTTTGGTTTCATATAACGCGCTTTCGTTTCATTTTCAAGATTGTCATCCCAATTCAAAGGGGAGTTTCTCACACCCCCCTTTTATGCTTTTTAACTAATTTGGGGGTAGCATATATATCCTATCAACAATTAAATTTTGTTTATTTATTATTACAAACTACAATTTGTTACATGGACTTGTGTTCTTATTTACTTACTTGCTTAAAGACTACTTGCTCATGGTTTCCTCAATAAGTATGATCATACGCACCGCACCCCCTATGCACTCAGGACCTCGATGTTATGAGTGGAATAGGACCCCGATCTTAGTACATTTGGTTGTTACCGAATGGAAAAGACATTGCTCGCGCTATTATTACACTAACTTTCATGTAATTGTACGATTTTTATGTACTTGTATCAAACTTGTGTGAACTCACCAACTATTCAATTAGTTGACTTTATTTTATATATATGCTACAGGTACTTTCATTAGAGGATGTAGTGGCGAGAAAAACTAGAAGTTAGGTTATTTAAATAATAAACAAGAAGACATTGTTTTGTTCCTTTTACTTTGTATTTGTTTATTTGATAAACTTGTGTACTTGGGATTTGAATGAATTAATGATATTATTGCCACTTAATAGTGTCACATGTGTTTTGGGCAATCTGTACGTCGCACCCGGGCGTATTCCGCTTTAGCCTGGGTGTTACAATGGACGCTTCAAGATCACTAGAATAAAATAAACGACTAAATAATCCTTTAATCAGCTCTTTGTGGTACTCACTCGGGTCATCAATAGTATCATTGAACCTCAACACCCTTCGAACAGTCTCAGTTGATATCACAACTGGTCTTTCATTTACTTCAGCAGCAATTTGATTTTCATTCTCCACATACGAGAAGTATTCCAGAACTGACGGACGATGCTAAATCGAACATCTGGATTTGCTGTGATGGCATAACGAATACGCGAGCGACGAATGAACTCCAATATCTCTCCAAAGACATTCTCGTCAGCAAAATTCGTACCAACGAAGGCACAAATATTATGTCTTTTGTCATACAGAAGGATCGGGAGATTTTGTTCGTGTTGTTGTTGATGTGGCTCAGCAGCGGGAGGATCCTGATCCATATTATCGGCCATGGCTGATAATAAAATATATCCAAGAATTAGTAAATTTAAGAATTAAAGAAAATTATAAAATTATACTAATTTATAAACTATTAATTTTATAATAAGTTAAATTGTCATTCGGTAAATTAGCTGATTCGTGATAACGAACTGGTGATTCGTTATGACGAACTGGCTACTTCGTTATCAAGTAAATAAGACGAAATGGATCTAACGAATTAGGGATGAAAAGATAACGAATTAAAGGTTGATTCGTTATAAATAACGAATTAAAATATGATTCGTTATAAATATTGATTGATAACCTGATTCGTTTGATCTGTGTAGCGAATTGGACACGAAACAGTCCCAATTCGTCACAATATAATGAAAGGCCCTTATGCTTAATCTTTGACTAATTAAAGTCCAAGTCAAAATTGGCAAGAACATCAAAAGTCAAAATTGCAAACTGAAATCAATTCAAACATAATCAACGATGTATAACCAAACAAATGATCACAAGTATCTCGGAAACACATCGCGAGCTGATTCAGGTTGTCCATTTGTACCAAAACATGATATATATATAATAGGTAAATTAAGGGTTTTAGTAATAACTTAAAAACCGATAACACAATCAATCAATTAACCCTGCAAATGTGCATTAAATATGATGAAAATCATCACGCCGTGATCACCTTTACCTTATGATTCAAAACACGGATTATTATTAAGTATAATGATGATCGGTTTTTCAGAGAAAATTTCGGCAGAGTAACAGTATGTACTGAAGAAGAAAAGTGAATAGGGGAGACGAATGGGTTCACGAATCCCTATATTCAACAACTTGACACATTTTCCAAGACAACGAATCATGTGATTCGTTCTAATTTGAAATAACGAATTAGATGATTCGTTATCATAAAAACACACGTGACATAACGAATTAGAGTTAAATCATTAAGTTAATTATAACGAATTAGAAGTCATTCGTTACAGAGTGGCGGAAGCGAAATAAGTTAACGAATTGGAATACGATTCGTTATTAATGACCCTAATTCATTATATATGAATAACGAATTACATTTATATAATTTTAAATTAAATAATTAATTAATAAAATCAATTAAATAAAATAATAATTAAATGAATAATTAAATTAATAATTTATTATTGATACCAATTGTTTAATAAATACGTCAATCAAAATCTCGTATCTCGATGATCAAATACCTTAACGTGTTTTACGTTCAAAAACACTTAATTTAAATAGAGTTAAATAATATGTAAAAGAAAACGTAAAATATTTTTGGTATTTTAAGTTTTTGATGAAAGATATTTACAAGAAAATTATCCGAAAATAAAACATGAAGCAGAAAAAATATTTTTGTGTTTTTGTATGTTTTTTTTCAAAAGCAGTTTTTTTTTTGTATTTTTTGTGAGTTTAAGCAGAGAATCATATTGACCAAATTGCCCTTCCATCACAGTTTTACATTTCAGCGATATTGTGACCGATGTTAAGTCGGCCATTGATATTGTTGTCCACTTCAATCTTATAAAAAACTTTCAAGCGTTTCTGTGATATGATTAATTGTTCAATTAAAGCATAGAATATCAGAAACTATCAGCCTCTAATCACGGTTCAAGCTTAATTTGATTTTTACTATATCACCCCAACTTGACTTAAACCATTATAATGTTGATCAAAATTTGAATTTAAGAAATTTATGAGCAATGCATTGAGTTTTCCTTTACTATGAATGAGTATGCACGAGTCCATCTGTCGGCTTACATACATTGTATCCCCTGTGGTCTGTTTCTTACTGGTATTGAGACGCGCGCAAGGGAGGAACAAATGTATGACTAACAACGTATTTTGATCAAGTCAGTAGTTTAAATTTGTGCGATGTACAGCGGTGATCAAGTTTAATGACTTTGGGTTTGATCTAAAAGCGGATGAAATATTCATGCATGTGAATACCCAGATGATTAAGCCGCATAAAGACTCACAATGTCCAGAACCTCAATGCTTGTTATTTGATTTATTTTATTTTTGGTGATCAAGCAAATATAAGGCTTGAGTATGACAGGCTATTACATTTCTGCCATCCTTACCGAAATTTTTGTTAGAGACTAACATCTCTTTCAATTTGGCGTATCTTTATGTTTATATCACATACTTTACTCTAACAGCTTGTTTAAGACCTATCAATGCACCAATACAATTAAGCACTCAGTCTTTTAAGCTTATTTATTTCTGAATATCGGGTCAAATGATCAATTTACTATCATTTTCTCTTTTTGCTTCAAAACTCAAAATTTTGAGGAGCATAAAAATAAATTCAATCGCCCCATTCACTTTTAGTTTATAGATTAATGGCTATCCTAACAATCTATAAGTAGGTAACAAGACCAAAACATGCAAGCATGTTCCACAAACTTTAAATAACTGACATAATTTTCAGCAAAAGAATAAAGTAAAACGCATAACAATCGCCCCAATGACTTTCTATTGTCAGGTAAATGGCTATCTTGAATATTTACAAAAAATATCATGACCAAACACATACAAGTATATTCACAGCCTCGTTCCAGAATTGGACAGGAAGCTTAGAATCTGCAAGCATAGTTCTAGTTGCTTCAATCAAAGTTCTGCTTTTCCTTTCAGCAACACCGTTCTGTTGTGGTACGTAAGGAGCACTATATGAATTCCCTTTTGAACACAAAATAAATCCAACACGTTGATTCTAAACTCCGTACCATTATCACTTCGAATACGTCTCACCTTTAATTTGTATAGTGATTCAATCTTAGTGATTAAGTTTTGAACCAGAATGGGTGTTTGATCTTTTGAACTCATAAATAAGACCCATGAATATCTTGAATAGTCATCGATAACTACAAGACAATACCAATCTCCAACGATATTAGCACGATTCACCGGACCAAAAAGATCCATACGAAGTCGTTCAAGAGGAGTATCAATGGAATTCATTAACTTAGGCGGATGTGACTTTTTCTTCTGTTTGCCTTTCTTGCAAGCAACACAGTGGTCAGATAATTTAAAATGTTTCAAGGAAACACCTTTGACCAAGTCATTAGCAATTAAATAATTCAATATTCGAACATGAATATCTCCCATTCTTCTGTGCCAGAGAATCGTGTCCTTTTCAGTTGCTTTAGAAACAAAACACGTTTCCACAGAAGTTGATGCTTTAGAAGACATGTTTAACACATAAATATCATTCGATCGAGGGGATCTCATGACAACCATGTCCTCGGGAATGACATATCCCGGTTTCAGAATCAGACATTCTTTATCATTAAATACAGTCGTGTACTTCTTGTCACAAATTTGCGACACACTTAATAAATTATGATCAACCTTATCACAGTAGTTTTTCAAATGTAATATGCCCATTTGAAACTTCACCTTCTCGTGTTATCATACCCCCAGGATTCACAGCAAAAGCAACATACCCTCCTTGAATATTTCTAACATTGGTTAAGAGGTTGAGATTTCCAGTAATATGACGAGAACATCCACTGTCCATTATCCAGTTTTCACCAGACACGGTCTTGGATGTATCCTACACACAAATTGAAAATGATTAGTTCAAAAAGGCAACCCAGGCCTCAGTCTTTGGCACCTTTTGAGTTTCATGAGAAGAATTAGATTTAACAGAATTCAATTGTTGTTCAGGAACTTGAGAGTAAGTTACAAGCCTCTTAGACTTTCGTTTTAAATAGGCAGCTAAAACGACATTTGAGTTCACATTCTAACAGATTGGTTCGGTTGGAACAAACTTGGGCTTAACATAACTTACATTCTCATTCAAATGAATCACCTTTCGTGGATTCACAGTAGAAAACATAATGTGAGTTTCATCATCAAACGACGTTGGTCGTTTTAAAATCTCCATGACCAATGGAACAGATTTTGATTGGTTCTTGACAAATGGATGACGATTCTGAGACTTCTTCTATCCACAGATTCTTATCATATGACCTTGTTGACAACAAAGAAAGCAACTTCTCATGTCCACATGCTCATGTTGAGATTTGGTAAAAACTGATGCCACAGAAGGTTGATGACTCACTGTTCTAGTAAAATTCTTGGCCAAATCATCAGACGACACAGATTTCTTTTTCATGTAGAAATCGAGATTATAACAGTTGGAAAAACTTTGCAATGTGTCAATTCCAGTTGATTTCACAAAATGAACTTTCTTAGCAGTTTTTAACAGTTGCTTAGCTTTAATCAATGGGTCTGATGTGTTTGATGTTTTGGCACAAGCATACTGACGTTCAAGATCTTGTATCTTGAAAGTTTCATTGTGAAAGACACTTCCGATCAATTCTGGTTTGATAATGCTAATCGGAATGTCTTTCTCAGTGAAAATTGTGTCCAATCATTTTAACTTAAACACACGACCAGTTGATGGCTTGGAACCAGTAGGATTGATAAAACGCATCAAATTTTCATCATAAATTTTAGGTTTTTCTGATTTTTTAGTCTTCACCGGTTTAACCTGAACTTGTTCCTCCTTTTTCACTTGAGTTGTGTGTGAACTGTACACGGCCTCCTCAAATTCATGAGGTTCACATAAAATGTGATTAGAACTTGGAATGTTCTGGTTTTTGTGTATCACTTCAGGTTCAAACACATCCTCAATGATCACCTTCTAAACATTTTCTACAAACACTTTATTGCTTTCGACATGATGTTTTTGAGTTGGTGGTTGGGCTTTAACATTATCAAATTTTATTGGTTTAGGTTTGTCAGAAACAATGGGTTCTTTCACAATCACTTCTTCTTCTTTTATAGCAAAAGGATTTGCTATATAATCATTTTGAAATGGTGGTGGAACTTCAACAAAACCTATACCCTTTTTAGAATCTTTTTGCTTACCAGATACTTCAATTATCTCATTTAACAAAAATGACGAGTTTCTAAATTTGCCCAACTTATTTTTCAACTCAAGAACTTCATTCTCAAGCTCAGTTATCTTAGAACGATGTTTCAAGATTTCTTGAAATTTTTTATCACTGATTGTCATTTTGACAGACAACTCAGCTTTGAGATCATGATTACTTACAGATAATGCTTCAATTTTCTCTCTAGATCTCATTTGAGATTCTAAAGATTGTCTATAAGTATCCTTAAGTGAAGCAATTTCTTTAACTAAGAAATCCTTATGGTTTTTCAATGATTCTAACTTAGGCTTGTTTTTCTCACATTCAACACAAGACACATTAGCAGACAAATTAACAGAGATAGGAACAGAAGAACTAACCTCATTAATTTTAGCTATGCAAGCAAAAGTGGTTGGAAGCTTTTCACATGAATCATCAGAATCAGATTCAATATCATTGTCAGAAGATAGCTCACTCCCACTTGCATCTTGAAAACTTTCATTTGATTCAAACATGGCTAAGTTTGCTTGATTTTCATTGCACGACAATCTTTGTGACCAATCAGTTCCATCTGCAGTCTGCAAAGCTTGTGTTCCAGTAGCAGAAGGTTTGTTCCCAGAAGATTTCTCAGCATCATTACTTGGTTTTCTAGAAGAATTTCGATCTTGACTTCGAGAACCAGTATATTCCTTCTTCGGCTTGTCACATTCTTTAGCAAAATGTCCAAATTCTTGACAGTTGAAACATTTAACCTTCATTTTATCGAACCCAACCTTCTTGTTTAGTGATGAAAGATCTTTGCCAGTCCTTTGCATAAACTTTTTCACTTTTCTGACAAACATTGTCGTATTCCATTTCAAATCCATGAGCTCTAACTCATCAGGATCAATTTGATCATAGTCTTCATCAGTCAACTCACTCGTTGCAATCTTACTACTAACCAGATTCTCATAAGAAGTCATGAAGGCAGACAAGAAGGCAAAGTTTTGTTCAGCCTCCTTTCTGTCACATTCGGTGGTGCTGAGAATTGATTTGCAGTAAATGAATTTCCAGACCCTCCAGAAGAACCAGAAGCACCAGATGACCCAGAACTTCCATCAGTGAAGAAGCATGCACGTGGATCACTATAAATTGTTGTAGCATTGTTTCACACCCCGAATTAGGGCCTAGGCGTGTGACCACAAGTTGGTATCTGTTTTGTAAATACATCAGAGTTGCGGGTTATTTTAGCGTAAGACTTTGGTTGAATAGAATATTAATTTATTTGAAAACTTCTCGGATAATAAATACCCGGTGTTTGATTTATAAAGCTTGTTGAAATAACGTTTGTAATATTTTAATAATTAAAAACTGAGCCATCATTACCTTGCGAGCATCTAACTCCATGAATGTCTTGCTACCTGTACTAATCTGTATTCCCTGAAATGTGGGAAAAATACGTCAGCTATATGCGGGTGAACACGTATGACTCTATAAAACATTTGAATGACATTATAATACAAACATAGTTTTCTTGACAAGCTCAGCGGAAGCATTTCTACTTCCGGTATATGTACCACTTTCCTACACACATAACGGTATTCCCCGAGCCAAACGGCCCTGATCTGAGAACTGGTCATGACCGTTGCAGCCCGCGGCTTCATTGCCTTTGATTGATTGTTTGGGCTTTAACAGTTATGTTTGGATCCAGACACATGCGTATTCGGTCTGAGTTGATATTATTCTCTACTTTGTATTATAACGTTTTAGAGATTTCATTATCTCATGTAGACATTGATTGACTCGTTAAGACAAACACCCGTTCGTCTCATTGAGTATAAATATGTTTTGACTGATTAAAAAGGTTGACGTATTCACGTTATAAAAGGTTTGAACGTATTCACCTGTGATTGTCTGTTCTGAATGATATGGTGATTTCGTTTGAAACCTTGACTGTGAATGAATGATTGATTGACTGACTGACTGATTGATTGACCTATAATAAAATAGGTATATAAATATCCGGATTGTCATCTGATCTGGCTACAAACCCTCAGTCTGGTTTCGATAGCTTTAAACCTTGATTGATCATTTGTTTGAATAAATTATTTAGACCCGTAGTCTTTCTGTTTATTTACCAATAATATGATGAGTTTCTTCTTCATGAAGAAACATTTATAATCTGTTTCTTCTTCAAGAAGAAACATTCATTGACTGCTATGTATGAAAAATCTTATGTTTCTTACACATGAAGAAACAATGTTTTAACTATATTCTTTGTATACGAATGCTATGTTTCTTAATCGTGAAGAAACTATATTTCCTTATGAATGTAAAACTGATGTTTCTTAATTGTAAAGAAACACTATTATAATCCTTTGTATGTTTAAAACTTATGTAAACATAATTATGATCAAGGTTTGGGCTATACCCTTGACTATGGTCCAAGCCATATAATATAATAATAAAATAATGACTTAGGCAGAACCCCTACCTTACACGGGTATTCGGAGTTTGATTACTAAGATTGATTGAGCAGCACTTCTACTTTCTAATGCATACTAGAGCTTAGATAGTTGGAACCTTAGAACTTGGCACGAACTTCAAGGTTGGCACGCAAAACGAGGCGATATATGGTGTTCATCGTGTCGTGCACGTACTTCGAGATAGATTGTCGGGTTATTCTTGTGTAGCACGTACTTCGAGGTATTGTCGGTAAATGGTACGGATTACGAGGTGACAATTGTCGGGTCGGGGCACGGAAACCGAGGTAGAGAGAGAGTGAAAAATGTGTGAGAAATGAATGAGCCGTAGCCCCCCTTTATAGGCTGATTTTGGGTCCCATCGCGGTACGCGATGGGTCCTCTTCCTTGTTCGTCGCGTACCGCGACGCCACTATTTCTGCATGGGCAACACGTGGCCTTCCCTGCTGCCACGTGTCACCAGAGTGTGACACGTGTCCCTGAGTCATCACGGGTCATCGAGTACCGCGATGGGTCCCTATATACCATTTTTTATTATCAGTCCCTTGTCTTTGATATCTTGTCATTTCTAGGCCTAATTCCCATTGTCCAAAAATACTAAGGCGGCTCTCAAGCGGCTCTGCGAGCGTGCGAAGTGCAAAGTGCGCCATCAAAGCGCCACATTGCGCCCAACGCCCTTCGCCCGTGCCCGTGCGCGTCGGGTGCTTCGCACCCTCCGCTAGGACCATTGGGTGCATGCTAGACATATAAGAATATTATTATGGAAAATCTCTTTCTTATAAAGAGCTTCCATTTCTTTACCACTTTCCATGTGGGATGGGTTTTAATTTCCTTATTTATACCCATGTGGAATGCTTTCACTTTCTTACATCTTTCAATGTGGGATGGAATTTCTTTATCCCATATCCTTAACATATGGTAACTTTATTTAAATTTTCCCAACACTTATTTTAGGGAATTATTTTGATCCTTCAACTTTACTTAGTTGTCAAATTTGGATCGAAATTTTGGGGATGTTACACATTGTCACTTGCATTTTGGGTGAGAAATGCAGTGATCGGAGAAATTGTTGAACTCGGAGGCATACTTCCACCATAAAAGGCTGGATCTTGACTTTCCTTAGAAGACTTTTGACACATAAGATCATATTCACGAGTTCTATCTTTTGCATGAACTCAGTAGCAGTCAGATCTGCATTACTGAAATAATTATTTTCTTTCAGCGCCATTAAGAAAGTCGAGTAAGAACTAGGTAAAGCACCCTTAATCGTGTCTAACTTATCTGTTCCATAAGGTTCAATCTTTAATTTTTCCATCTTGGCAATCAAATGATTGAAACGAGTTGTCATTTCTTCGACAGTCTCACCTTTAAGTAAATTAAAATGTCTGAATTGAAATTTCAACACGACCTTCTTACTTTCCGCAGTATTACCCATACTTCTCATACGGATATGTTGAAACAAATAAGCACTAATCTTAATGCTACCCACTTGATGAATGATAGTATCTGGTAAAGCCATGGTAAGAGTCGAATAAGCTTTAGTTTCGATCTCTAACGCCTTCTTTTCTTCTTGTGAGTATTGTGAAATGGCCTTAGGCGTGAATCCAATTGTTTAATCTCCAATCATAGGCACGGTATACACTTCATCAAGACAATAGGTACAATCTGGATGAACAGAATCTAGATGAGCACAAAAACGAGGTTCCCATTTAGCAAAATCAATAAATTTCATCAATCAAGGACACTTGGAATGAGATCCAATTTCAGTGTCCAATTGTAACATTTGCTGCATGAGTACGTTTTGAGAAGCTAATGCGTAAAAACCAGCCATCTTGATAAGTAACAAACAATCAAACTTCAAGGACTAAACTTGGAAATATGTTAATGAACTTGGAACAATAAGTATAACGAACTGTGAACAGTGTTTGTAGCGAACTAAAATAACGAATAAATTATAACGAATTGAAAGTTATCTGAGAAACGAACCAGGAACAGTGTCACACGAATTAGATTATAACGAATTATCAAATGAACTAAGTCAACGAATCAGGTCAAATTGATGAATCAGTTTGACGAATTAGGTTAACGAATTAGATTAACAAATCCAAATTCAATGTAACGAACCAAGGTAACGAATCTCTGAATTCACTTAACGAATCAGAGTAACGAATCACAAAGTCACCTTAACGAATCAAAGTAACGAATCACAACGTCAGCTTAACGAATCAAAGTAACGAATCTCTGATTCCAGGTAACAAATTACGCTAACGAATTCGCTACGGTTACTTAACGAATCAGGTTGTTATAACGGTTATTAACAAACTCTGACAACCTTTGCCACGTGGTAAAAGTTTGTTAGATACAAGATTAACGAATCAGACCACGTGTCTGACGAATCAGATAATAACTAATTAAAACGGTGACGAACTGAGTAACGAATTAAGCATAGATTAAGAAGGTTAAATGAACTACAATAACGAATTAACTGAAGATATAACGAATCTTCAACAACTGATGAAGATCTTCAAATCTTCATCCTTAATTCCAGGATTCCGGAAAACAGATGAACACACACAATCAAACCAAATCCGCAATATTCCCTCAATACAACACCAAATCATATACTCAATAGCTCAAATCAATCGTGCACTCATCGTGAATCCAGATCAACACATCTCGTAAACTATCTTAACCAATTCGAACCCAATTAAGCCAAAACACAAAGTCTGTTTTGTACTAAATCAGATCCAAATCACAAACAACACAAATCCAATCCAATACTCAATTCCAGTCAACCAAACCTTCTCAATACCTTAATATTACTTCAATTAACGAATTAAAAACACTAGATCAAGAGCAATCGAACCCCGAAAGCTCTTGTACCACTTGATAGAACCTTAGATCTCAGATCTAAGATCCAAATACGATTAATAGGATCTAGTTCGTAGATTACTCTTATCAGTTATAGATTATACGTATAGATATATAATATTAGGTGTAATATATGTGTATATATTAGTAGTTTATTAATTATATGAAGCTTTGATCGAGAGTATAAACGGACAGAGGTTCATTACGTTAATCTCAAAACTTAAACTAAACAGAGGATGAACCCTCTATATATAGAAGATGGATTCTAGTTCGTTACACATTCCGTAACGAACTAGATCCACTTCGTTACATTACAGAACAAACAAATAAATATAACGAAACAGACCTCCAATTCGTTAAACATCCTTAACGAATTGGGAGGAACCGTAACTTAACTTCTAGTTCGTTAAACATCCTTAACGAACTAGACTCTCTTAACGAACTAACTTAATATAATAATATTTCTTTCATTAATAAATACAACGGATAAATACAAAGACCTGAGACACAAAACCGTGCACTAACACATGCGCTACCTATCCTTCAACTTCGGTTGTCGAGAATTGTGGTATCATTATCTGCAACACCCCGTAACCGCAGCGGAAACGTAAATGGGGTGCGACAGACTCGTCTGATATCAACCACATTGTTTATAAAGAAAACTGAATACATTAATATACTTCAAATTACATTATCTTGTATTTCATTACCGTCTAGGTGATACACACATCATACAATACGATACACAATTCTATTTGTTATAATGTATCCTAATATCCTGCACGCAAATCTTACACACATCAAGCACTTAGCACGTAAGCAATCACTTCATCTTAATTGTACCTGAAAAGCATGTGAGAAAACGGGTCAACTACGAATAGTTGGTGAGTTTCACAATTTGAGTAAACCATGATAAATCCATATCAAAATATAATATTATCTGGGGACACTGTTAACCCAGTACTGTACTCATTCCGGGGGCAATGTTAACCCAGAATTACGATGTAATTATGCTGAGCCCACAAGTGAAACCTCTGACTATCACACACAACCCCCGTGGCATATCCCCCGCCCACGGGCCCGTGGCATATCCCCCGCCCACGGAACTGCCCCAAACCGCTATGTCTAACATTACATAGCAAAATAAATAACAACAAAATAGACATGTGCAACTGGCTGGGAAACATCAGCAAATCCATGCCGGACCAGTTGGGTTTGTCAAACCAATAGTACTATCCACACTCTACCGGCTTTCAGTTAATCACTCGTGTTCCGGGGCCTTAGAATGTTAGCAACTCAGACAATTACCATCTTAGTACATTTCCGTACGATTCCCGTACAATAAAATATATGTAAATCCACGCAAATCCATGCGTTCAATATGTATTTAAACATTTCAGTAATAACATGCTTCCGCCCCGAGAAACTATTTAAAAACAATTCAGAAAAAGGGGCTCGTGAAACTCACCTTAGCACATGCAAGCAGGTAACAACAATCATTATCAGTTAACACGTCCAATCTGTAATATGATCCCTACGATCGTTACTATACACTCATTATTAATATAACTTTAACCAAGTTAACCGGTACATCTGGGGACACTGTTAACCCAGCACTGTACCCGTTCTGGGGGCAAGGTTAACCCAGAAACACTTCTCCGGACTCAGATTGTGATGTCGTTTAGAGTTCAACAGTCAAATTTTCTAATAGCTTGTTTTCCCCGTTTTGCGTGCCTAGCACGGTTACCCTTTTTTATGTTTCAAAAATGAGTTTGGTCACACACGACCCGAAAATAGTCGTTGACTGATAGTTTAAGTAAAGTTGTGAAATTTGAGCTCGGTTTAGACGCCCCGATTGGCCGCGGGACCCGTTTCCGTCTTTAGTGCACCGGAAACTGTTAAATCGGGTAAAAATACCCAAATCATCCGAATTATTTTCGGATGATTCATTTTTACTTGTTTAACTCTATTATATGAAAATAGTTCATTTTTAGGGTTTTTATACACCAGTCAGTTCGTTTAGACGAACTTTACCGGTTTACGCGTTTTAACTTTAAAAGTTTGATAATTAGCACAAATAATTATCCGTTTAGTCTCGGATCTTGAAATTTTGCACAAATCACTTTTTGACAGTGGGGAATTTTATAAAATTATTTCCAGAAATAAATTTTATATTTAAAATTTATTTATCTATTTTTAAACACCGTTTAAACACTAAATATGTCGTAAATACCAAACGACCTTAGAAAAATCCTAAATTTTTTCTGGATGTCCCCTGCCATCCACATAGTCCCATGTAATTTTTCCAGAACCAAAATCTTCTTTTATGCCATTTTCACTAAAACCGAGCTAGAAAACCCTAGAACTCGTTTAACCGAAAAGCATACTTAGACTTCTCCAACTGACCTCAAATTTTGTGTGTGACTTATAAATGATATAAAAAGCTTATCTGCAATTTTCCAGAATTTTTCATGATATTTAACTATTTTTCACCATTTTTGGCCAAAACCGAGCATTAAATTCACCAAATATTCATCCTTTGTCCAAAAATTCACAGAACTCTTATTTTCATGTGTAGAACATCCCTGTAAAATTTCATGACACAACTCTAAACCATCAACAATCTGTCCCAAAACACATACACCGAATATACCTTTCGTTTTCCGCCACTACAAGCTACAAACTCGTCTTTCCGCCTTATCTATCACTACATACAGAGCCTACAATCAACATACCACAATACCAAGCAAGTTACACTCACGATCAAGCCTCTTACACTATAGTTTCGGTTATTGCTTTAAAAACAAAGATTTAACCGTAAAAATCCGTTTTTGGTCCGTTTAACTCCTTTCTTGGACCAAGATCCCTTGTATAGCCCGTATACATCACTTGATCATGCAAGAATCGGTTTTCATCTTTGAAACCTCATTTTCTTGCAATTAAACTCAAGAAACGAATATGGAAACGTGATTAACTCGGTTTTTACCTTGGTTTTCTTGCTCCAAATGTCGGTTTTGAGTTCATGAAAGTGGAAGAGAAGATGGAATGTTGCCATGGTGCTTACAAAAAAGAAATAATGGCTAGGGGTTTACCCCCTTATTCCGTCTGCAAGTGTGAGGGGGTGGGGTGGGGTGGGACCCACCTCTCCATTCTAGTCCACATGTTTGGATTCTCGTAATCCGGATAATGTTTTGGATAATCTGGTTCAGTTCGTTTTTTGGTTAAACGTTTAATTCGGCTTAAAACGAGGCTAAAACGGTCGTTTTTCGGCTTAAAAATGAAATTTATATAAAACCGATTTAAAAACTTCAAAAACTTAAACCACGGCATTTATTATCTTAGAACATCATATTATTAATAATCGCGCATCTTTTTCGGCTTGATCGATCGTCTCTTGCTCGGTTTGGTATTAAAGGTTTCGTTTAATGTACCGACGTACCATTAAATCGAAAATTCTTTTTCTGAGTTTTAATTCACTTACCCCGAAGCTTTAATACTTCGTAAACATCACTTAATATCATATATATCGTCTATAATTGAACCCTCGATTCGTTCGGGTTTCAATAACTATCGATCGACTGATCGCATATTCAATACGATGAATTATATATTCACGTACAATCAATACAGTGAACCATGTATTCTCGTATAATTACTATGGTAATTCATGTATCCGACATTAAATATGACGTAACTATTGTCTACCGGTTAGGGTATACCGGGTTTCGTCGGAATCGTTACATTATCATTCCCCTAGGTTGGGTCGTTATTTTTGGTTTCTTTCCATTTATTTTACGTTTGAATGTATTGCATTCGTGACAGGTGAATCAGCAAACGTTTTACATATATATGTATACACAAAACTTATGAAAGCTCACCAACATTTATTGTTGACAAAAACATATTATTTTAAACATGACGCAGGTTGAATTCAATGATGTGCTAAGGACGAAGAACATTTGTCAACCTTAGGATATTTAAATAAAGAATGATATTTATTTTATTACGATGTAATGGTATTTTTCTTATTATCAAACTATTTGTGTACTTGCGAATTTATGAAATAAAATAATTATATTGTCACTATTAATAATGTTACGAGCTTATGAGTGATCTGTACGTTGCACCTGTCGTATTTCGCTTAAAGTTGTGGTGTTACATTTGTCGTGCATGTGTGATTTATACACAATTGTTTATGAACTATGTGAATTTTTATAGTAGAAGATACGCATACACATACGCATAGTGGGATGGTCCGACGGGACGTACCTACGCAGTCTAATTCTTCAACTAATGTTGGAACGCATGGTAGTTCTCATTCCCCTTGTATTTCGACTCCAATTGAAAGAACATGATTTATTTGTTTGTTTGTTTATTCATTTATAATATGTTAAAGTGATACATTCTTAACAATTGAACTGATATCCATTTTTGTATTGTATATAATTAAATTTATGAATTTCACCAACTTAATTGTTGACAAAATATATTATTTTCAACGTGCTGCAGGTTACGGATGCAAGGACGAAGAAAACTTAGTTGGACTTTAATGTTTATATATTAAGGAACTAGCTTTTGAACCTATGTATTACACGAGACTTGTCAAATAATAAAATAAATAATATTTGTTATTTGAAAGAAATGAACAAAATTAAAGGTAAAAATAAAATAAAACATATAGTACAAATAATAAGAAGTCTAAAATCTCAAATTTACAAATTCAAAGATATCTCTTTATACAGCATTTGTCAAAATTATTTTGACCAATTACTCATATATAGCTATGATAAATGAAATGAGAGATTAAAGAATTAGAATTGAAATTATAACCTATTTTTCAAAATTGTTTTGACCCGTGGATAGGTATGAGAAATAAGATTGGAAATTAAAGAATTAGAAAGGAAATTATAATCCATTTGTCAAAATTATTTTGACCCATGACCCATAGATAGATAGGATGAATTAGATGAGAGATTGAGGAATTGGAAAAGAAGTTATAACCCATTTGCCAAAACGGTTTTGCCACATCCATGAATGAATATGAGATTGTCACACCATCCTCATTATTTTCTTTTATTAGTATAGTTTGAAATTTGATTTGATTGATAGTTAGACAGTGTTTGTATTTATCGATGTATTGTTATTTGATTTGAGCAATTGTTTACTTGTGACTATTTGAAATAGAATAAATATATATTTGTCACTTTAATAGTGTTTACAAGCGATAAACAATCGACGTACCACCTCAATGTATAATCCGTCAAAAATCGGGTGTTACAATTACATTGTACTAATATACTCAAAACACATAGCCATCTTGTATATTTACCATAACTTTTTTAAATAGAGAGTATCATTTTAGCTTCTTTGTAAAAATTGTCTTTACTTCAAGAAGGTTTAACGATTTGAATTTATATACATTAACTTACACAATATTCTACATTCTTTTATTTATCTTCAGAGTTTACGATAACCTTTTCATAGGTTACTATAAGACCATCTTCAGGCCTTTGAGCATGAAGAGACCCTTTGAAAGGGCTACAATGGAGATGAAGATCTATGAAGAGGAAATCTTTATGTAAGAGCGAAGAAGAAGAAAGGTAAGAGGGAGTAGAGGTGTTAAAACCGCGTTGGAAACCCAAACCGGTTCGTAACTCGACTTGATGCTACCTGTAACACCGATTTGAAGCAGCCCGGTTCCAGCCCAACCCAAATGTCAGTTTGTTTATCGGGTCCACCTCTCGTCAGTCGTCACTCAAACCGGTTTACGACCCTGCCAACACGGTTCCAACCCAGCCCAAATCTGTGTCAATCTGACCCAAACCAATAATTGTGCAGGGTTCGAATATTTTCCACCAACACCAGTTTTTGACCCGAACCTGTTTCTCCTTAAACTGATTTTGACCAAAGTAAATCGGTTTACAACACGAACCGGTTTTTGAAAAAGTCAAAAATCCCTATAGGAGGTAGAGAGGTAAAAGAAAGGAACAAATGTCATATTCCTAGTTTCCAAACTCTTTGGGGGGTGTGAACTGTAAAGTCAAGAATCTCACTTCCTCCATGTAAACAAAAGATGAACAAAAGCTGTTCGCAGCCACTTTAATCTCTCTTTCACACACACACAGTCAGTCAGTCACAGTCACACACAACACAAGTTTGGTCTTCCCTTATACCAATTAAAAGTCCACAATTTGAGTTTTTGACCACCTCCCTTTCTCCCCTCTTTCCTCCTATCTGCTTAAACCTTTCCTTATTATTATTTTAATTCCTTTCAATTATTTCCATTTTCTTCCTCTTATTATGTATATAACCACAATCTCATTGTTTCCACACATGGGATAAATTCTATTCTATTCCAATTCCAATACTAATAATAAAGTTACAGTCTTTTTAATCTAATAATTTCAACATGGGAACCTGTTTTTCAACCACCAAGATCAGCGGTTCCAACAGCAACGCACCATCATCCTCCGCCGCCACCACCGCCGCTGTCGTCCACCGCCGGACAACAACGTCAACAGCCCATGATGGAGGTGGGTCTGATTTCAATTCCCATAAAACCAAAGACACCCATACTAACATTATTAATAATAATAATAATAATAAGAATAAGATGAAGAACAAGGCTACTTCAAGGAGACAAAATGGAGTGATTTCTTGTGGGAAAAGAACTGATTTTGGTTACCTTAAGGATTTTGATCAGAGGTATTCAATTGGGAAGTTATTGGGTCATGGTCAATTTGGGTATACTTATGTTGCCACTGATAAAATTAGTGGAGATCGTGTTGCAGTCAAGAAAATTGATAAAAATAAGGTAATTTTTCTCACTTGTTTCGGTAAAAATCCTAAAATTTATGTCTTGTTTTTCTTTGACTTTTGTTTGTTATTAAAATGTATACTGCTGATCATTTGCATAACTTTCTGAGCCCATCAAACTCTAGGGTTTAGATCAAAATTGCAGCAATTGACAAAAAATAATGTGTTGACTTTTAGTCAAAGTCTAGAATTTAGTGATCTTGAATTGTTCTTTGGGTTCTATGGCAGATGATACTTCCGGTTGCGGTTGAGGATGTGAAGCGAGAGGTGAAGATATTACAAGCGTTAAGCGGTCACGAAAATGTGGTCCAGTTTTACAATGCATATGAAGACGATTCTTACGTGTATATAGCTATGGAGTATGTTCTGCAAACCAATGCATTCTAAATATTATTCATTTAGTGGTTACAAGTTATAACATATGTCTTTTGAGTCAAAGTCAAAATCAGAATCTTGATCCAGTTTTACAACTTTAATTCTTATAAAGTTTGTGACTTTCCCTTTTTAGGTTATGTGAAGGCGGTGAATTACTGGATCGAATCCTATCAAAGTAAGAATTTCCATTATTTTGTCTAAGATTTATTAAAAGAGAACTGTGTTGACTTTTGAGGTCAAACTATTGGTTTTCTTATGTTGTAATATTAATTTGTTTTTGCAGAAAAGACAGTCGATACACAGAGAAAGATGCTGCAGTAGTTGTAATGCAAATGCTTAAAGTGGCAGCTCAGTGTCACTTACATGGTTTGGTGCATCGTGATATGAAACCAGAGGTACCAACGAATAAAGATTTGTGATTTCCGGGTGATGACAAGTAACTCGTGAAGGTCAATAGTCAACTAAGGCCACACGGGATTTTTCATTAACATGTGTTCATAGGACGATGCTAACTATAACTTTTTCTTTATTTTTTCAGAATTTTCTTTTCAAGTCACCAAAAGTAGATTCACATTTGAAGGCTACCGATTTTGGATTGTCGGACTTCATAAGACCGGGTATGTTCAATATCTTAAATGTCTATAGTCTTTTTTTGTTTTAAGATTTCAAGCTAAAATTACTAGGTCTGTAAACGAGCCGAACGGTCAGTGAACTGTTAAACTTTTTGTTCATTTAGTTAAACGAACGAACATCAATACATTTTTGTTTGTTCATTTATGCTCGTTTCCGTTCGTTTAGTTGTTCGTGTCAATCGTTTGTTCGGTTAAAGTGAAATGAACGAACATGTCGCGTTTGTTTACTATCCTAAAAGTTACCTATTGTTTCAAATAATTTAATGATATTGATTTAGTTCACCAAGATTCTTTTTTCTCATTTTATAGTCTCATTAATTGTTTTATTAATTAATGCAGGAAAGAAGTTTACTGATATTGTCGGTAGTGCTTATTACGTCGCTCCCGAAGTGTTAAGGCGTAAATCAGGACCCGAGTCGGATGTATGGAGTATAGGTGTAATTACATACATTCTACTTTGTGGGCGTAGACCCTTTTGGGATAAAACAGAGGACGGGATTTTTAAAGAGGTTATTTCTGTGCATGAAACGTACATTTGTACATTAATGACACCATTTCTTTCTATAACTGAATTATATTATTTTAATTAATAGGTATTAAGAAACAAGCCTGATTTCCGACGCAAGCCATGGCCAAGCATAAGCCAAAGTGCTAAAGATTTCGTGCGAAAGTTACTTGTTAAAGATCCGCGTGCGCGACTCACTGCTGCTCAAGCCCTATGTATGTATCTTTTTTATCTTATATATTTTTGTTTCGTGTTGTTGTATTTTTGGCCAATGCGTTATTAATTTGTTGGACTTTTGCAGCACACCCATGGGTTAGAGAAGGTGGAGATGCTTCTGAGATTCCTCTTGACATTTCTGTCTTATCAAACATGCGACAGTTTGTGAGATATAGTCGTCTGAAACAGTTTGCTTTACGGGTAAATATTCTTTTTGGTTAGTTAAGAGTATTTTAAAGAAGTGTTACTAAAGCTCGGGATTGTGTGACAGGCGTTGGCTAGCACTCTTGATGAAGAGGAACTGTCTGATCTCAAAGATCAATTCCATGCCATTGATATAGATAAAAGTGGTGCTATTAGTCTTGAGGAAATGAGACAGGTATGCTGACTTCAAGTTTGTTTATTTCAGTATTTGATCGTGAGGCAGGTGAATAACGTTTATTGTTGCATTCATCTGAAATTAATAATCTATCATGGTTCTTTATTAGGCCCTTGCTAAAGACCTCCCGTGGAAGATCAAAGAATCGCGTGTTTCAGAGATTCTAGAAGCTGTAAGTGTCCTTTTTAAATAAGATAGCATGTGATTATAATAATCCTATCCATGAAAGTTACTAAGTTAGAGAATCTTTTATAACTATCTTCGAACTCAAGTCCGGAGTGAAGAAGGGTTGAAATTTCTTTATTAAATTTGGTAGAGATTGTCCGCATGCTTTTAAGTTGGCTTTGGTATCTATCATGCTCCATGTGGTTGTGTTCACACACAACAAAACAAAGAAAAATCTCATTTGTAGCAGAGCTATTTATAGGGTCTGGGAAGTACGTTTACACCCAACAAAATTCCCCTCAAACCCAAGTCTAATGATGGCATCCTTTAACGGTTATTTCACATGATCCACCTTCGAGTCAACAAGTACGATGTATCGTCTCTTTTTGAACAAACTTGGCAAGTCCATGAACCACGGCTACACAGGGGCAACATTGTAGCCCTGATACCAATTATAGCAAACATGACTAGCCCAAGTCTCGGAATGTCCAACATATAAGCACACATGGGGTTCTATCATAGGTTTGGTGGGATGCTCTTATTGCCAATTGGGTTTAGAATGGAAGGCTTACGTGTTGGGTTAAGTCCTAGCGGAGACCTTGACATTTGAGATTAGGGGAATATTACAACAATCGTATCCAGTAAAATCTCACCCATAACAAAGTTATCCGTAGGGTGTGGGAAGGATGTAATGCCCTCAAACAATGCCTCTATAGAGAGGCTTCTTCTAGAGAAACCCTTGACCTTAAAACCATATATGGACATAAAAAGTATATTGGAAACATAAAGTGCTTCTCATGGAATCTAAACAATAGAAAGCAAAAATGGTGAAGAAGTATAATGGTAACCGATAAAACATTATAGAGATACGAAGACAGAAGAAGATAACATTCAAAGGCTATAGGAAAAGCTAAGACAAAATATATATCCTTCCTCTAAAAGTCCTTAACCTTAATCCTGTGTCTCTGCGAATCTTGAACATTTATAGTTATTTATCAAGAAAATATGTTGCTCTCTGTTATTTAAGAAACATGATAACAACTGGATGATGTTGGACCACGGCTTTTATTAAAATACCTAACTGAAAACCCGCGTTTACAATGTTATGCAGAAGTCTACAAATATATATCTAATTTAGGTTGTATGTCAGTCAATCTGAATCTAACTCAAAGCTCTTCTAATTTGTTTTCACGTAGACACATGTTTCATGGTTTTGATGGATATTAATATTATCTGTTTGTGTGATACAGATAGACAGCAACACAGATGGGCTTGTGGATTTCACAGAGTTTGTGGCTGCTACTCTTCATGTTCATCAATTGGAGGAGCATAACTCTGTAAAATGGCAACAGTTGTCACAGGCTGCTTTTGAAAAATTTGATGTCGATAGAGACGGCTACATAACTACCGAAGAACTCAAAATGGTACCCCCCATCTTTTCATGTTTTACTTTTACATGCATAGCATTTGTTTTCCATTGACGTTTTCAGGTCGAACAAACTTCTTTTCAGGGTTATGCTAATAGCATAGGTTAAATTAATAATTCCATTTTTGACAAATCTAAAAACCAATGTCAATTTTAGTTGAAAATTAGTATCTTTTGAGTTTGCATTACCTTTTCAAGTTTTTCAAACTTGAAACTGATACTCGTTATCTAAGAAATTTAACGCCAACTTTTTTGGGTCCATCACTTTAACTATAATATTCAATCCAAGCATTACATTTTTCATAAAATTTAAAAATACACGAATTGGTTTTTAGTTTAAAGTTATGCCTTTTGACCTACTCACACCTAATTGTTGACTTGTGCAGCATACGGGTTTGCGGGGCTCGATAGATCCAATTCTAGAGGAGGCTGATGTGGACAAAGATGGGAGGATTAGCTTGCCTGAATTCCGTAGACTGTTAAGAACCGCAAGTAACCTCTCTAGCCCGACTGCACATAAAGGCTTACATAAAAATTAGGTTTTATACAAAAGTCAGAAAAACAAGATTTCATGTTTTCATGTGTGAATTGGTTTTCTTGTTGAGGGGATGATATTTGCCTTTATTCACCAAGATCTCAAAGCAGCCATTTTCTTGAAGAATGCGTAGGTTGTATGAGGAACATGTGTTATACTACTATGTATGTATGCAAGAACATAGTTTATGTTAGTCTTAAGTTGTTTCTTGTGTGTGTATAGCTGATGTCCTTTCAAGGTTCTTCCTGAGTCATGTAATTTATGGTTTTTAAGCTCTTTATCATGGTGTTCCTTGTGATTTTGAGTCGTTTGATCCGAAGATACCAGTTTTTCTTTACTTCTAACCTTCTGGCTTTGATCAAGTGTTTCTTTCAACTTAAAATAATGAGCCTGTAAATGAACCAATTGTTTAATGAACTATTAGTGAACCGTTTAGTAGGAAGTTCGTTCATTTAATAAACGAATGAACATGAACAAAAAAGTCGTATTTATATAAACGAACGAACATAAACACGTGTTTTGTTTGTTCATTTATGTTCGTAAACGTTCATTTATGTTCGTTTGTGGCCATTTAAATGTGTTCATTAATGTTTGTTTATGCTTGTTTACATTTGTTTCGTTTATGTTCGTGAAGTGTTCGTTCAAATTTTAAACTAACGAACATAAAGTAACACGAACATATTCATTTTTTAAACGAACAAACACGAACACAAAAATTTGTCCGATTAAGTGTTCAAGTTTGTTTAAGTTCAAATGAATGAACACAAATATGCCCTAGTTTGTGTTCATTTGGTTTGTTTACATGCATAATCCTTATATGGTGTTAAAAGTTGAAGAAGCAAAAAAACTTGAGAGACAGAGAGTAACCAAATACATGAGGACATAGAAAGTAGGTAAACTCATAAAAGTCACATGCGATATTTTGAATAATTTAAGTTAATTATTAGGTGTTAACAATCATTTTATTAAAATTTTAATGTAAGTTGACACACGATAGGTAGCTAGAGACAAAAGGTGTCATTTGTCATGAACAACCATAGACATAATTTGGTGGGCCACCCAATTAGAATATTTGATTCAAATCAAAGATTAAAGACAAAGTTTGTTCAAAGTAAAACTCAACTAGAAAACATCTAGAAATTTGCATGATATTCAAAAAGTAAAATCCAAACAACTAATGTATAGAAAATTACACGAAATGATATTTAAAATACCATTGTAAGTTTGATGATACATGATTAGTTGACTTTTTTTTTAATGTTTGATGTCACATGATTCCAAAGGGTTTACAGAGAAAACTCAATTCTGAGACACTAAAATTCTTAAGACCATTACTGTACAACACTAGCTGAATAATAACATATACCTATAATTTGCTCTGGTTATCCAACTAGTTATGGACTTATGTCTAACCGGTTGATAACACCATACAAGCAACCATTTTCCATCTTTTAAAGTTAAACCTTCGCAAAACGGGCCATTAGACCCGTTCACTGTTGTCCACCACACTATTTGATGAAGAAGTTTGTCTACTGCTTGAACAACCACCTTTCGGTTGCTTCCCCTTTTTATCTCCACTTGATAACTCCTGCACATCACTCAAATTTTAATCTTTATAACAAAACATATTTTTCTTCCAAATGAGTCAAAATTATGGTTTTTTACTATTTACCTGACCAGATCTTGACCCCGGGGTTTTAAGCTCTAATACCGTTACCAAGTCGCTAGAGTCGTCCGGTTTTTCATTATTATTATTATTGCTGCCCGTAAAACAATCAGTGGACTTGCTTGAACTATATGAGGTAGGTGCTACACTTGCATATACAGGAATTGCTTGATTTGGATATGGCATAAAAGCCGAGGCGGATGTAGGATAACGATTTGTGAAAAAAGGAAACGGGTGCATTGAAATGGGCCCCGTATGGACGGGCAAAGTAACTGGAAATGATGGTGGCAAAACAACGGAAGGATTGATGGCACCCCAAGGAAGCCTACTCCTGACTCTTTGCTGGTATTCTGCGTTAAGATTTTCTATATCGGATTTCAATGATGATTTCTCCTCTCTGAGTTCGTTCTTCTCCTGTGTAAGCTGTTTTAAACAGTTATTGTGTTAAAAGTTAAACTAGCAAATGCTATTATGATACTTTGAAGTGAAGGTTAATTAGTAATTGTTCCTACCTCAGATGATTCTTCAGATAGTGCCCTGCATTCAGCTTTTAATCTGTTGACTTCAGTTGTCAGATCCTTTAGCACTTGGATCGTGTCGATAATAATACTTGCCTTATTATTTTTGGGTCTGTCTGGATCTGCACGTTGGATTAATTAACGTCCTTTGTACGATCTGACACTTTTATGGTGGAACAGGTAATACTGATAAATTTGGCAAAGTTATTACCAAGAACGTTTCCCAGCTCAATAAACTGCTCGTTCAGTTTGTCTCTCCTCAGTTTTTCATGGTCAGCCTTTTGTACTTTTCTAGCTTCGTTTGCATCTTTTGCTTCGTCTTCAGTCATCTCTCTGCTAGGAATAACAATATGAATCACATTATATTTGCAAGCTCTATAAACATTTAAGAGGACTGGACTGTTGTGATTACAAATGAAGAATAGATCACATGCATTAAGAATTTATAGGAGGATATAAAACAGCATCATGTGTTTGTGTGAATAAATTACAAGAACCAGAGATCAAAGTCGTATTTAATCAGTTAACAGATATTAGCAAACAGAAGGTGACTCCGAATTGATGAAGTCGGTCCTGAAAGTGAAATGCAAACAAACCTTTGATTATTGGGAATATAAAGATGATGATGTTGTTGATGCAATTCAAGCTTGGGTTTCCACTGATCCATGTTGTAATCCAACAAGCTAAGTGTGGATTAGATTGAAGATTGATTTGTTGCAATGAGCATATAGAAGATGAAGATGGAGGTTTAGAGGGAATTGTGTCACAAGGCATTATTATGAATTGATTATGGACATGTGCCCACCACGATTCCATCTTGCCCTTGGTGCTACCTTTTTTATATTATATTATATTATATTATATTTAACCATTAGAGTATAGATTACAATTTGATTAACCAAGAACTTAAAAAGTTTGAGGTATAATACCTTGACTTTTCTTGTACATGAGTCTTTTCCCAAAAAAGTTCAATACTTTGAAAACATTTCTTGTACATGAGTCTTTTTCCAAAAAAGTTCAATACTTTGAAAACATGGCCAAACAATGAAGCATACGCAATTAGAGTGATGGTATGTGGATCTAATATTATCATACCACTATGTCATCAGACATTATGGAGATGAATGTAACAACTCTCATAACATATCCATTATTCATTGAATCTTCATAGTAGCGAGAGCTACGATACTAATTAAGACACTTCATTTAATGCGTAAAGGATTTTATCTCCAAAAAGGTCGTGAATATCACGTATACTTTTGTATTTATATCAAATGTGATAGGCTGATAGCTTCATATTATTTTGTGCTAGTTCTTTTTTGCTAAATCATATATGACTTCATATTATTTTGTGATGGCTCACTCTTTTGCTCATCTCGGTTAAACCATTCAATAGTCCATACCAAATACTACATTGTTGTGTTTCCATTGTCCATACCAAATACTACATTGTTGTGTTTCCGAATAAATTTAACTAGAGAAAAGAAAAAACCTTTTTTTCTCTTTCTCTTCTTCTCTTTTCCCTTCTCTATGTTATCCTCTTCTCTTTTTCTTTTCTTTCAAATGCTTGCAATTTGGAAGGGAACTTTTCCCTCCATTTTTACTTTTCTTTTCATCATTATTACCCCCATTTTCTTTTCTTTTTCCCTTGCAAATACTTTTAATTTAGAAATAAACTTTTGCTCTTCATTTCCCTCCCGTATATTCTTTTTTTTTTCATAAATGAAACTCAAGAACATCGATTTTTCTTTTTCTTTCTTTGAATGAAACCCGTTTTACCTATTCTTTTTTACTTACATTATCATGTAAAATTTTAGGTTAAAGTCATCTACCACTACCTGAAAATCTATCACTTGTTAGTGGCAGGAATATTTTTGTTTTCCCGTGAATACTCAAGTTCGATCCTCACTTGTGTCATTTTTTTATAGATAATAATTATGCTAGGCCTTGGGTCATAAGTTTGAATTCCGAGCCCACGCATGTTTTTGTTCAACCGTGAGTTTATCCATAGAGTTCTACTTTTGCAGGAACATCAACGAAAAATAAATAAATAAACAAAAATAAAAAAATCTGCTAGTACCTAAAAGGGGTTTCTTAGGCTATATCTAGTGGGGCGCGAGCTTGGGCGACAAACGGCGAGAAGGGGCGCGAACACCGCCCACCCCCCCCCCCTCCCGGCGATTTTTGGGCGAAAAGGGGCGGGGGCGAGTTCTTCTCGTCGCTGGAAGAAGGGGCGAATTTTGACTTGGTGGGGCCGACATGTATGGATTGTGTGTGTGTTATACATACATACATACATACATACATACATACATATATATATATATGATTGATTTCTTTTGAGAACCACTTTGAGTTTTAAGAACTCGAAAGAACTCAACGTAATAATTTTTTTTTCGAATTTTTTTTACACATGTGTAATACGTAAGTGTAAGTGATGTACAAAAAATTACGGTATATTTTTACACACCGAATCGACTTTTTACACATGTGTAACTAACGTTTAAACTTGTGTAATTATCAAAAATACTTATTCTCTCTCCTGCTTCATTTTTTAATTAAATTTAATCTGAGCCACATATTTCAAATCATTTAATTAAATGTGTGGTTCAAAATTGAGTTTTTAAAGTTCTTAAAACTCACAATGGTTCTCATATTAACCCTCCCCTATATATATATATAGGGTAAGGATCCTAAGAGAACCCTTTGCAAATTGAGAACTTTGAGAACCATTTTGGACCACTAAAAACACCTTTATAAAAAATATTTAAAAAAATCATAAAACAAAAAATAACAAAAAAATTTAAAAAGTAAAAAAACCAAAATTCTTATATTTCATTCCGGTTTCAATAAAAAAAATTAAAAAAAATGTCGTATTATACACATATGTATAATTTTATTTAATATTTAGTTACGTGATATACACATATGTATAGTATCATTTATCTTAAATTATACACATGTGTATAAAAAAATCATGTAAATATACATATATGTATATATTATACATATGTGTATATAGTTTGGCTAATCCGAGTTTTTTTTATGAACCGGGATGTTAAAATAAGAATTTTGGTTTTTTTACTTTTTTGATTTTTGTGTTTTTTTTATTTTATGATTTTTTTTACTTTTGAGTTTTTTGTGCTCCAAAATGGTTCTCATAGTTCTCAATTTCAAAAAGGTTCTCTCATGATCCTTGAAGAAACTCATATCCGCTCCCCAATTACGGGTCCTGGATCCAATGAGTCCACAAGGTAGAATATGGTTAACAACTAATACGATATGAACACAATTGCCCAAAGTCCAGTGACGTGAACATGCAAAACAGACACCGTGAGTTCGTTACAGGAAGGACAAGAGGGGGGTCTTCTCGTAACCACCCTCCGGCGTGAGAATAAGTACAGTTCTGACGAGAGTAAAGTACTTAAGTAAATTGAGAGAGTACAGTGGGAGTGAATGAATATCTCATGATGATTGAGAGGGTATTTATAGCCGAAGGGTGTAGGGAAGTGATTGGGCCAGCTGTCCATTTGAAGATGCCTCATAACCGTCTGGACGCGTGTCCTTATATGATAGGTTTAGCTTATACGTTGCATGTGCATGTATAACAACCTAGACGCGTGTCGCTCTATTATTGGTTAATGGGGTAACATTGGCCATGTGCACGGTTATAACGGCCTTGTCACGTGTCACTAGCTAATTGGCTGAGTGATCACGTATTGCTCAAGAAAGCATCTTTGAAAGATCCTTTTAGAAGGTAATTAGTTGATAACAGCTGTCCCGTGGCATAGCCTCGTGGTCATTTACGCGGAAGGGTATTCCTTCTTGCGGATGACTTTTGAGGGTGCCAGGATGCTTCCGCATGTGCTATGAGGGTGTTCCTTCCTCAGATGATTTATGCGGATGATTCGTATGTCCCGCGGGTGCCTTATGAGGGACTTCTGATTGACCCGCGGGTATTTCTTAAGGGTATTTGGGTCTTTTTGGTACCCTACCTCTATAAGTCCCCCCAATCCAGTGTTTCTTCCGTGTGAAGTATTTTATGCGGGTGAAATTCTGGACTTAATGTGGATTTGAGGATTTCTGACTTTGCAAGTTGGTGGGAAATATCTTTTGTTGTTGTGGATAATCATGAAAAAGGACAAGTTGACCACTCGCAGGCGCGTGTGCAGGTGACAAGACGTTTGTGACGGCTGTTACTGTACCCGACTGTACAACTTTTCCCCTTTTTTGAATTTCCCGCGTGACGTGGCGATCTGATACTGGGCAATTTTTCTCTCTCCACTGTTCGCATCCCATCGCATTAATTGCGGTGGGTATAAATAGAGGGAGTTAACTTTTTTTTGAGGTTTTATCGTCCTTGAATTCTGAATAAGAATTTGCTTTCTTTATTTGATCTACCATTTAATCTTTCTTGAGATAACCTTATATTCCACCAAGTGTTTTGTAATGGCGCCTGCTCAATCTGAGGTTGATGAGATAGAAGTCTGCTGGGACCAAGAGGAATACCAAAGACTTATCACGACTTATGGTATTCCACCGGAGTGGGGACCGGAGTTCCCTTCTACTGGTTCCATAGCCAGCTTTCCTCCTCCAGGAAAGATGGCTTTATACGCCTATTACTTTGACCATGGGAATTTTCGCCTTCCTGTCACAAAGTTCTTTCAACGAGTGGTCAAGGCGTTTGGGATTCACTTATCTTAACTCCATCCTCGTGACGTCATGCGAATTTGTCACTTCGAGTTTGTGTGTATGGAACATGACATAGTTCCTCGGTTGGACCGGTTTGTTGTATTCTACAAGATGGCCAACCGAAATGGATGGTACACCTGTCATAGCTTGCCCGATAGAGTTATCGGTAGCGTAACCAAGGACACGTCCAAGGATTGGAAAAAAAAATCTTTTGGATCTCCGAGGACGTGGTGCCCGAGGCCATGACTCGTCGTTCTCCGAACGACGCTCTTATTGATATTACACTAGCTGCTCATGAGAAGCGTGACTGGTTTCGCAAGCTTACTACTCCGCCAACCTTTATGCGGGCACTTTCTGAGGAAGCCCTTGTGTGGGCAGGCATGAGCCGTTTGTGGCCTTCTCCTTTCATGGAGCCTGTTTTGTTTGGACTAGACGGCCGTAAGTTTAAATATCTTGTTCTTTTACTCTTTCATGCTTTAGTATTTATTGCTAACGTTTGCACTTGTTTTCAGGTTTTGGATCAATGTTGAACGCCCTAGATGATGGCAAGGGCTGTGTGGGTAAGGCTATCCGTGACGTAAAGGATGCGCCTATCCTTGAGAGGACTGCACAATATTTCCTCTTTCTTGTCAAAGTGCGTGCCGAACCGATTGTCTCGGAGGCTATCTTTGAAACAGGTGCGTACATTCTAAACCCTCCTCCTCTTAATGCGCTGACCTCCGACGGGACGATCGTCATTCTAAGTGACGATTTTGCCCTCCTTGAGGGGGAAAGCTCAGATGATGCTTCTGAAGTTTCATCTGTCTCGCATTTGTTGGCAGAACTTTACCGGAAGAGGTCTCTCCATGCATCGCAGGCGAGTGACGCGGGTATTAGCACTGTGGACGCCGAGAAGGGGCCAAAAACGAATAAACGCCGGACACATCGTCCAAGGAAACCACTACCACCCAACCTTGCGGAGCGATTAGGGACGGTGACTGGTGAGTTCTTGCTTGTTAATTTTTGTCAACCATAGTAATGAGATCTGACTATGGTGTTCTTACGCAGATTCGTCAATTGCTAAAGGACGCACATTTGGTAAGCTGTCAACGTCGACACCAAACGTTGAAAAGCAACTGTCGCCTCCTCCGGAGAAGGAGGCGGTCAAGACAATTACCCCTCCTATTGAAACGACTGTAGAGGGGTCTAACGTTCAACCAATGACTACTGGGTCATTGGATTATCTTTTTCAAGGTGGGGATGCCACTGGTTCTCAGCATGATAACCTTGAAGTCAATGCCGAAGGCTTCAGGGTTGATGATCCTCCTCCTCAATCCAGTCCTCAATTCAATCCTACTTCCTCGCCCTTAGTATCGGGCGGGGAAGATGATTTCTTTTTTGGACCATATGTCCATGAGGCTGGAGAGGGTTCCTCACAAGGCGGGCCTCAACAGTCTTCCTCCACTCCTGTTCGTTTTGGGACTTCCAGTTCTCAGTACTTTGAGAACGTTCTGTTGGGGGGAGACTATGATTTGTTCGTCCCATCATGGGACATTGTCAACGGGTCTTGGGTTTCTAATCCCAAGACCTGTATGAGTTTCATTGAGCACTGTATGCCGCCTGCCGAAATGGCATATCAACGAACTCGCTCCCGCCAGGAACTACATACTGATCTGGCTATTTCCTTGACTAACAGCTTAGCCTGTAGTTAGGAAATCTTGCGGGAGTGGCGAACAATGGGCGGGAAGCTTGGTGCGGATTCCGAGGCCTTGAAGGTTGCGGAAAAGGAAGCCGAAGAGCATCATAAAGCAGCGAGTGCAGCTAGGTGGAAACAGACTGATGCCGAAGCTGCACTCAAGAAGGAAAAAGAGCGAAATGCTGATGCTGCTAAGCGGTGGAAAGAGGCCTGCGAGAGGTCTAATGCCACCCTTGATGCTTCCCGAGCTGAAACTCAAAGGAAAAAGGACGAATTGGCGAAGGCACAGGATGAAGTGTCTCAACAGAACGCCCGGATCCAAGAACTTGAGGAAGCTTTAAGATTGCTAGGGGAACAATCTGAAATGAAAGACAAGACTATTGTCGAAATGCAGTCTGCATACGACTCCCTTTTGCAATCTCAAACTGAAGCTGGCGACCGCGCCTCCACTGAATTGCAAGAACTTCGTGGCAGGGCGGAACGCGCTGAGCGGGAGAGGCAATACTTCCTCAACCGTGGTCTTTACTCAGTAAGTTTCTCTTGGATACTGCTTAGCTTTTGTCTGCTTTCTTTTATGATGTTTAACAAACTTCGTTTATAGGTTATCCGTCATATTAAGAGAAGTACAGAGCTTACTGATTGCTTTGTGAACTTGACGACCGCTTCTGAAGGGGTTGGCCGGGTGAAGGGTTTCAACGATGGGTTGGCATTCTCCCGTTTCGGACAACCTATTGAGATCCATCCCCTTTATGGTCTTGACGCGGAGCAAGAACTTGGCATGCAGGTCCAAGAATATGATGGTCTGACCTTTCCGCTGCAACATATACTTCCAGAGTTTGCCTTGTGTGAATATGGCGTGAAGCAGTTGCGAGTATACATTGATGATGAATCTGACGATGACGAATCTGATGACGACAAGTCTGATGACGGTAAGTCTGATGATGACAAGGCGGAAGATGCGGCCCAGAATGTTCTGGAAGACACGACGCCTCAGAACCCATAGGATAGGTGTAGGCGTTAAAACTTGGACTTGTGATTTTCTTTTCAAGTTTTTTGTAATCACTATTTTGAATATTAATGAAAAGAAACTCTTTGTGTTGATAATATCATTGCGAAATATCTTCTCTTTAAATTTTGAACTTGTGTAAGTTGAATAGTAACGGTGACGTGGCGGAGAGATAGTTTTTAAGCGATGGCTGACAAGACATGTGAAACGCTTATTTGACAGCCTGTAAACGCTTTTTCGAATCTCCCGCCTGACGTGTCAGTCATTCCGTGGTCCATTTTTTCTCTTTCTTCTGTTAGTCAGACGGTCGCATTAATTGTGATGAGTATAAATAGGCCTTGATGTCTTCAACCCAATCTTATCACTTGCATATTTTTTCCTTCATTCATATCAGAGAACTTTGCTTTCTTGCATCCGTTTCTATAATCTGTTCTAATGGCTGCCCAGAAGAAAAATCCTCCCGCTATTAATGAAGTCGGATGTGACATTAGAGAAAAAGATTTTGAGGATGTCAAGAACGTGTATGGCTTCCCTCCGGAATGGGAAGCCGAACGTCCCGCAAAAAGAGCCATCGCGACGGCGCCTCCGCCGAAGAAAATGGTTATTTCTTTGGATCATTTTACCACCGGGAACTTCCGATTACCCGTGACCAAGTTAGTGCAGTCGGTCCTGACGGCTTATGGGATTCACTTATCCCAGGTTCATCCTTTTGGGATGCTTAGAATTCGACACTTCGAGTTCTGCTGCGAAGCACACAACTATGATCCCTGTGTCGGGATGTTCGCCGCACTTTTCAAGATGACCTACCGTGAAGGCTGGTATGGCTTCGCCACCACCGGCAAAGGAACTATTGGTTTTGAATGGCTTCATAGTATTCATCGGCGGAAGACAAAATTCTTTTGGATCCGGGAGGATGTTATCCCGTTTTCCATGACTTACCGGAAACCGAAGGACAAATTGCCGGAAGTCCCTGCTTCCGAATACGAAGGCCGTGCTTGGTTTCTCACTTTAACAAAGAATCCGAAACCCATGCGTCCCATTCATGAGGGAGCGATGGTGCATGCCCGGATGAGTCGCTTGTGGCCGTTCCCCACTTTGGAACCCTATTATGAGAATTCTGATGGAAGTAAGTTCTTACTTGTAACTTTCCGGGTTCTTAATGTGCTTTTCTTTAACGTTCTTTGACTGCAGGTGAAGATACGATCCTTTCCACTCTTGTGGACAAGATGGGAGACAAGATGGTTCGCCGTCCTATTACTCAGCATGACGTACCGTTTTTGTAACGTACGCGGAGTAACTTCGTTTTTTCCACTACTCTTACTCCGGAGCCTCTTGTCTCCGAAGCGCTGTTCGCACAAGGTGAGGAGTTTGTCACGAAGTGTGAAGGTATTCTTCAACCTCGACCTATAACCGCCGCTACTTCGAGAGGGGTGGTAGTACTTCTTTCATATAGTGAGGAATCATCACTTTGTGAAGGAGGATTATCAGTTGGTGCTACTAACCCTACACCTTCGGATGTAGATTTGACCCGCAAGCAAAATTCGAAGGCCACCACCGATCCCTCAAAAGGTGAGGAAGGTGGTCCTCAATCCGTTGAGGGTGAACCTCAGGTTACAGAAGCATGTGCTTCGAAGGCTGTTGGAAAGCGGAAAGCACATGCTTCCGATGCCGCGCCCAAGGACAAGAAAAAGAAGAAGAATCAGGTTGAAGTCCCAGACCTGGGAGCTCGTCTTCGAGAGCTTGCCGCCCAAGACGTTTCTAAGGGTAAGCCTTGAGCCCTTATGATTATAATTGAACTCGTTACTTCTTGGGAACTTAGTAAGTTTTTCTTTTTGGAATTTTCAGGCTTGAAGGATTCACGTCGTCCGACTCCTCCAACCTCACCACTAAACACTGTTCTAGATCCGATCGACTTGTCGGATAATTACCCTGTCAAGGAGAAAGAGGTTGGTGAATCTGATCGACTTCCCACATCCCCAACTCATCCAGAGCATTTCTTCCAGGATCAAGGTGGGGTTAGTGTTTTCCACTATGGGGGGACAGCTTCCTCATATCAGGTAGAGGAAGATACTGCTCCACATAGACCTCGCTGGTCGTTGCGCCGGAACTCAGTGTTGAATGATGCGGACGTTTGCCAAGAATATCTTGACGAAAGTCTTCCTCCTACAGAGAAAGAGCGGCAACGCCGTCGCATCCGCCGGGAACTCCTAGAATCCAGTTCTTATCATATAGCGAACACTGTTTCCACCAATCATGAGATACGTCGTGATTGGTTAGCCATGAATGACGAGCTAGAGGCAACCGAGCGAAACTTACTCGGTGCCAAGAAAGAGACCCTTAAGGCGTTAACTGATGCCCAAGATAGCCGTCGGGCCATGGAGGCGGCGAAAGCCGAACGAATTGCTGCTGAGGAAGCTAAAGTTGCTCTCCAGAAACAACTGGATGGCCAAGTTGAGCTGATAAAGACCCTTCAAGCTGACTCAGCAGCCAAGGACAAGCGCTTGTCTGACCTTAATGCTAAGAGTCGAGACCAAGCCTTGGAGTGTGCTGAACATAAGATGGATCTTATCCGGTCTCAGGCGGATAAAAAATGGCTTCTGTCGACAGCGATTCCCAAGGTACCAAGTTTTTTATTAACATAATGTGTTTGTTTGTACTCACGCGTGGTTATTTGACTTAACAGGTTATCACTGACGTTCGAAATAGTGATGATCTTGGGAATTGTATTGCGGTGCTCTTCCGTGCTTCCGAGCAAGCAGGCCGACAGATGGGTTTTGAGGAAGGATATAAGTTTTGTTCTGAGGGCAAACTTCCGGATGAGTGCGTTCTGACCGGCAAGGATACTACTGCTATCCTTCTTGAGAAAAATAAAGAGTTTGACACCTTAAAATTTCCCTTTCTGACCATATATCAGAGCTCGCGGATAAGGACGATGCCATGGATCAATTAAAGGAACTGCTGGATCTTGAGAAAGAGGAAGAAGATGAGGAAGCCAAAGATACTGCGGAAGACGAAAATGTCGCCCCGTAGATGTATATGTACTTTCCTCTGTAAATCTTTCTTCCTGTTTTGTAATCTCTTTTGATCAATAATAAGAAGTATTTGTGTTTCTTCAGGTGCACTTTGTCTTATGTGCTATAATATAAGTGCCTATCCGGAACTTCGGTTTTATCAATAAAAGATTACAACTTAATACAATAACATGGAATTAACTGGGCATTCTCATACATTGGGCATAGGCCTTCTTACAATAAAAGAAATTACATAACTTGCCAGTCTATGTGGGCACGCAGGCCGAAAAATAAAGAAGCAAATAAAACTGCTATATATAGCATTTCTTTAACTGTGTTGCGTTCCATGTTCGAGGGATTTCCGTCCCATCCAACTTCTCCTACTTATAGGCACCTTTGGATAGTACTTGTTTAATTTTATAAGGTCCTTCCCAAGTTGGGGCTAACTTGCCCGGAGGCTCTTGACCGGAAGCCTCGTTATTGCGGAAGACAAAGTCTCCTGCATCGAACTTGCAATTTTGGACTCGCGAGTTGTAATATTTCTCAAGCTGTCTCTTATAATTGTGCCCGTGAATCAATGCTAGTTCTCTTCTTTCTTCCAACAGATCTAGATTCATCATGAGTTCGTGATTATTGTCATCAATTAACAGAACCCTCGCGGATGGAATCCCGATCTCTGCGGGGATCATGGCTTCTGTGCCATAGGTTAGGCTAAAGGGTGTCTCCAAATTGCTGGAGTTCTTTTGGGTGTGGAAGGCCCATAGTACATGAGGAAATTCATCCACCCAACCTGTTCGTTTCGTCCCTAGCCTTGCCTTGATCCCCTCCTTGATAGTTCGGTTAGTCCTTTCGACCCGACCATTCGCTTGCGGATGAGCTACGGATGTAAAGTTTTGAATGACTTGAAGTTCTTTCAACAATTCTTGCAATCCGCTATCAGCGAATTGGGTCCCATTGTCACTTACCAATTCTTGCGGGAGACCGAACCGGCAAATAATGAATTCCCACTTGAATTTTTTCACGCTCGAAGCTGTGATTGATGCAACCGGTTTGGCTTCCACCCATTTGGTGATGTAATCAATGGCCACTATCAGGAACTTGACTCGTCCCGGGGCTTCTGGGAGAGGTCCCATGATATCAATAGCCCATTTTTGGAACGGCCAGGCAGATGTAACTGGAATCAGTTCGTTCTTTGGACGCAGGGTGTTGGGGGCATGACACTGGCATGAATCACGCTTTCTGATTTCCTGCACAGCGTCTAAATGCATGCCGGGCCAATAGTACCCTGCGTTCATGATCTTTTCAACTGTCATTCTTGGTCCCGCGTGTAGCCCGCAAATGCCTTCGTGAATTTCTCGGATCAAATAATTTGCATCTTCTGCGTCTACACAACGTAACAACGGACCAAGAAATGATCTCCGATATAAGATACCTTCAGTCAACTGGTAATTCAGAGCTTTGTGCTTAATTTTCCGAGCTTCAGCCTTTCCTGCTGGAAGTGCTCCGGAAGATAAGTACGCTTTGATGGGCGTCACCCATGATTCAACGCCGGTTTGAATTACCAGGACTTGATTTTATGGAACGGATGGATGATCTAGAATTTCAACACGAGTATCTTTGTCAAAATGCTCAAAATTCGTTGAAGCTAGCTTGCTAAGAGCATCCGCCGATTTATTTTCACTCCTCTTAATGTGAACGACATTGAAAGAGGAGAATTGGCGTATCAAGACTCTTGCTTGTGACAAATAAGAAGCCATGACATCGTTTTTGGCTTCATATGTTCCGTTTATTTGTCCTGCAATTAGCATAGAATCCACCCGTGTTTCCATATGTTTCACTCCAAGCTTTTTCACTATCCGCAGTCCTGCCAAGAAGGCTTCATATTCCGCCTCATTATTGGCACTTTTAAAGTCCAATTGAATGACGTATGTAAATTCATGCCCCTCAGGATTGACTAGCCTTAAGCCGGCACCTTAGCCTTCGCTGCTTGAAGCTCCGTCCGTGAACAGTGACCAGACTTGTCCTTGTTCCAGAGGTGCTTGAGGTTGTTGTTCGATCAAACATTCTTGTTTTTTGTGCTTCGGGACTTCTGTTACGAAGTCCGCCAGCACTTGCCCTTTGATTGCCGGTCTTGGCTTATACTCGATCAAGTGTTCACCCAATTCGATGGCCTATTTTGCCAGTCGACCGGACAATTCAGGTTTACTCAACACATTCTTGAGTTTGTATCCGGTTAACACGTTGATGGGGTGACCCTGAAAATATCTGCGGAGCCGTCTGGCGGCATAAACCAGTGCCAACACCAATTTTTCCAACATCGAATATCTTGTTTCAGGGTCCGTCAGTGTTCTACTGACGTAATAGATTGGAGTTTGGATATTTTTCCTATCTGTCAATAGGACAGCCCCCACAGCAATGTCGGATGCCAAAAAATATAGTGTTAATGGTTCACCCGCGTGAGGAGCCGTTAACGTGGGCAATTCCATTAAACACTTCTTGACTTCCTGTAATGCTTGTTCGGCTTCCGGAGTCCACCTGAATTGTGCTTTTTTTAGGCAGTTCCTTAATGTTGAAATGAACGGATAAGATTTAGCAGCGTGGTTTGCCAGAAACCTGTTTAATGCCACCAATCTCCCGTTAAGTGTTTGAACTTGCTTGAGGGAAATGGGAGACGACATACGGGCTATTGCTTGAACCTTGTTCGGGTTAGCTTTGAAACCCGTGCCCGTAACGATTACCCCGAGGAACTTTCCTTCCTCCATCCCGAAGGAACATTTTGCTGGATTTAGCTTCATATTGATACTTCTTAAAGTTTCAAAAGTTTCCTATATGTCCCTCAACATTTGGTCTTCTTCGATGCTTTTTATTAGTAAATCATCCATATAAACTTCGAGATTTCGACTTATCTGACCCTTGAAGGCCTGATCCATCAATCGTTGGTATGTGGCACCCGCATTTTTTAACCCGAAAGGCATGATTCTGTAACAGAATGTTCCTTGGTCAGTGCGGAACGCTGTTTTGTCCTCATCACCAGCTGCCATATGAATCTGGTGATACCCTTTGTAAGCATCGAGGAAGCACTTGAATTTGAAAGGGGCCACAGCATCCACCTTTAAGTCGATCTTCGGAAGTGGGTAACAATCTTTCGGACCTGCTTTGTTTAGATCTTTATAATCTATTCACATTCTCCACGTTCCGTTGCTTTTCGGAACAGTTACTGGGTTGCCACCCACGTTTGGTACTTAATTTCTCGTATAATTCCAGTGTGAAGAAGATCTTACACTTGCTCATTCATGGCTTCCATTTGTTCCGGGCCCATCTTTCGTTTCTTTTGCATAATTGGGGTGATCAACGGATTTACCTTTAACTTGTGTTCCGAAATGCTCCGCGGGACACCAGTCATGTCCGCGGGCTACCACGCGAAAACGTCAATGTTCTTGGTCAATAATTTCTTTAGAAAGGTTCTCACTATCTCTGAGATAGCGGGTCCTATTGTAATTGTGTGGTCCGGAAACTTCTTATTCAAAACCCACTTCTCAGGTTTGGTCCTCTGAGCCTGTCTTGGGACCTTGCTTGGTCTTGAACTCTCGGTTGTAAAACAATGTCGGTTTATATGAATTATCGCCACACCAGTGCGAGTTGGAACTCCTACTGCACCATGGGTTGTGGACGGATGGGCATTGAAGTCTCTGATCGCCTCCCGTCCCAAAATAATGTCATGTTTAGAAGTTGCTGGTAGGACCAAAAATTCAACTTCTTTTGTTCTTGAACGTACTCCGTCACTTAGTGTGACCGGGAAAGTAATAACACCGCGCGGGTGCATTATCTCTCCCCGAAACCAGAAACAGGAGCATGAATTGGTTGTAATCTTTCTTTGTCCTCTTCGTCCAATTGTTCGAAACACTGTTCGTACATAATGTCAGATGTGCTGCCTGTGTCAAAGAACATATATTGTGACCGGTAATGACCAAATTCAGCAGTAATTATCAACGGATTTTTGTTACACGGGCCCCCTTTTATCCGAGGAAAGATCACAGGCTCGTTCTTCCATTCCTCGTCTGAATAGTCTCTCCTTTTTCCTTTACCCGAATGTCTCCCTGGATCATGTGGACATTCAGATCTTTGACTTGCCTTTTGGCTGGGCCCTGGCTGTCCTTTGCGGGAGGTTTGCCAGTCCCTGCTCGTACGCCTTTAACCAAATGTTCGAGTTTACCATTTTTAACAGCTGCTTTAATTTCATTTCTGAGGGCCACACATTCATTCGTGTTATGCCCAATATCATTATGATATGAGCAGTGTTTCTTGTTATCGAGGAACGACTTTCATGGTATTGGTTGAGGCTTCCGGAAAGTCAGATTCTCCGTGGTAAGAAGGGAATTTTTGATAACTGGGTCCAGCTGTTAGAGGAACGAGCTGAAAAATTACGTTTACCCTTGTTACTGATCAAAGACCTTGCATCAAAAGGCTTAGATCTTTCCGCACTTGGCTAAAGTCTTGACCATATTGGTCCCTTAGCCTGCCTGTTCGGTCTCGGAATTTGAAATTCAATCTTCGGTGATTGTTTTTTACTACTAGAACTTCAAGTTTTCTCAGTTCTTGCAAACAACTTCGATGCCTTCAAGATTTCATCCCATGATTCGGGCATTCCATCTCTTCCTGTGAGAGTACGGATCAAGGCATCACTATGGACGTTCTTACAAAATGCTCCCCGTAGCATATCTTCGCTTACTCCTCCGATATCAAGACTCTTGTTAGTAAAACGAGTAATGAAATCTTCAATAGACTCATTATTTTGCCTTGTCACATCTAGTATTTCCGAAGGGTCACGAGTATGTTTCTTTTGTTGACTAAAGTGCTGGAGAATTTTGCTACAAAGTCTTTCCAACTTGTAATCTTTCCACATGGCAATTTCTCAAACCACTCCCGCGCTGCCCCGGTGAATGTTAGTGCGAACATGTGACACCAATATGGAAGAGTCCAACCACTGACTCCTCCAACTGCTTCAAACCTTAACAGATGATCACTAGGATCAGTCATTCCATTATATGTTCCAACGGATGTTGGAATCTTTGCGTTAATCGGGAATGGAGCTGTCGCGAAGCTCGAAATAAATTTTGATCTCTCTGCGAAAGACTCCGGGCGATATGGTTTGGAAAAATCATACTCAGCATTGCTATGATACTTCGTATGGCGGACAACTAGGCGTGGATAGCTAGCCCCTCCGTACGAAGGGAAGCGACTATCTCCGCTGTAGTAACTACCCTCCGGGTTATAAGTTGAATCATATCCGTCCAATTCATCCTCATAAGATGATACCCGCATATCTATGCGAGGACGAGGACGTAACCTCCAGATCTCTCCTACGTTCTGTTCCTGTGGCAGACTATATTGGATGTGGCTTCCCCTTATGGGAGGAGAAATGGATCTCCTGGGAGGCTCATCGTACGTCAGGGTACGACCATGGAAACGCTCATTCCGAACCCGACGTTCATACTCTGCTTTCAAACTATCTTGTTGAACACGAAACCATTCGTCCGGAGACAAAAGTCCTTCGGTTCTGAAGCTATGACGGTGAGCTCTTCTTTGGTTAGAATCACCAGAATCTTCTTCCAAACCTAACTCCGACAGGGTTCGGTGGACTTCTCTTGTAATTCGTTCTAGATTCTTCAAGTTAGAACCTCCTGGGGCTGTGACAAGCCCCAGGTCAGTAGTTGGTGTAGCAACATTCCCAACATCTACCGGAGTGGCATTTTTTAATGGAGTGAAGTGCCCCCTAGCCGCTGAACCACCTAAGGTAAAACTCCTGGGTTCACGACATCAGTTCGCGGAGCAGAGTTTGTGATTCTAGCAAAAACGGATGTCGCTTCTTCACGTGATTCAATATTGGGATCTCGTGAAGGTTGCGACTGATTCTCCGTCGGCCCTTTAGGTAATTGATTCATATCGTAAAGAAAACGAGGAGAAAAAGTTTTTCTGCTGTTCTAACAAACACACGGATGGCGCCAATGAAGAAACTCGGAACCGCTCCCCAATTACGGGTCCTGGATCCAATGAGTCCACAAGGTAGAATGTGGTTAACAACTAATACGATATGAACACAATTGCCCAAAGTCCAGTGACGTGAACCTGCAAAACAGACACTGTGAGCTCGTTACGGGAAGGACAAGAGGGGGGTCTTCCCGTAACCACCCTCCGGCGTGAGAATAAGTACAGTTCTGACGAAAGTAAAGTACTTAAGAAAATTGAGAGAGTACAGTGGGAGTGAATGAATACCTCATGATGATTGAGAGGGTATTTATAGCCGAAGGGTGTAGGGAAGTGATTGGGCCAGCTGTCCATTTAGAAGATGCCTCATAACCGTCTGTATGCGTGTCCTTATATGATAGGTTTAGCTTATACGTTGCATGTGCATGTATAACAACCTGGACACGTGTCGCTCTGTTATTGGTTAATGGGGTAACATTGGCCATGTGCACGGTTATAGCGGCCTTGTCACGTGTCACTAGCTAATTGGCTGAGTGATCACGTATTGCTCAAGAAAGCATCTTTGAAAGATCTTTTTAGAAGGTAATTAGTTGATAACAGCTGTCCCGGGGCATTGCCTTGTGGTCATTTACGCGGAAGGGTATTCCTTCTTGCGGATGACTTTAGGATGCTTCCGCATGTGCTATGAGGGTGTTCCTTCCTCAGATGATTTATGCGGATGATTCGTATGTCCCGCGGGTGCCTTATGAGGGACTTCTGATTGACCCGCGGGTATTCCTTAAGGGTATTTGGATCTTTTTGGTACCCTACCTCTATAATCCTGATCATATATATATATATAACTATCTATATAATTGTCTACTATAAAATCCTACGTGTCACTCTCACATCAATTCTCACCCACCTTTAAAGCCACCATATTACTTCATTCATTAATAAAGAGCTTTCATTGATTTAACCCGGTTTTGACACGTTCACGGGTCTTCCGGTTCACGGGTCATATCACTTGGTGAATTAACATCTACCATGTGCTCTCCCAACCAAACCCTAACCCTGTCTCATCAAATCACCACCTGACCACGACGATTACCCAGAACCTAGGCTTCTACCTCCGGTTCCTCAACACTCATTTTTCCAACGGTATGTTTTGCTGCAATCGAACCATAATTTCCTGCAGCCATCAACAACTGTGAAATCAAAGTATATTGTATGCTTGAATCGGAGATATTCCACCATCAACAACTCCATTCCTGATGACGATGACCCCTGCCATGCTCTCATAACCATTGAACCCTAAATAGTGTTCTTTCAGTTAGGTCTTAAAGGTAATCAATTTGCTTAAATTCGTGCTTTTTTTTAGGGTTTTAGGGATTTTGTTGTCGAATTTTTTTGTTGGCTTATATTATTGTAAAGTTAGATGTTGATGTTTTAGGATTTGTGATGGTTTTCTTTTTGGTGATTAATTGACTGCAAACAAAGGGTTTAGCGTTCTTCGTATCTGAGTCGATTTGTTTGGTTTAGTTGGTAACTGATTATTAAGATGTTATGTCCTTGATTCGTATCAACGATGTTATGGATAGATAGATCGATTGATATCAGCAATGTGTTATATTTTTAAATGCATTAAACTGTTAAATGAAATGCTCAAGAGGGGTATGTGGTCTGCTACTTATTATGAATTTTTTTGCTTCCATTAAAGTAAGTTATGTAGATTTGCCTCTGTTTCTTCAACAATCGCCAATAGGAGTTGAAAGTTCCAATCAAATCATTCAATCTAGATACATACGGTGTGTTCGATTATTGTTATATTTAAATTAGTTGATGTTATAAACGATAAATGTTATTGTTGATGGTTTTTTATAATAAAAACCAAGGTATTGAGCTCATGAATCAAGATTGCTTAATCTATATGAACATGAATCACTTTTTTTTTTCCAATTAGCCACATGAATGAAGTTGTTTTCTTGATATTCTATTATGCAAAATATCAACAGGCTGTTTTCAAGCTTTTCTTTGGTTCAAAATATATGTATAAATAACTTATACAGAAAGTTAAAGGTTTTAAACAAAAGTCACCCACTTTGATCAGAACCGTTTTGACCCGGTACCAAAAAGCCTAGCTCGCGCCCATTTGACACAAATAATTTAAATCTAATAATGTTCTTACCATTGTGTTCTTGTCCTAATGGTGTTGTTATGCTTGAATAAAGTTCGGGAAAGTTATAATGGATTTTGTGTTAAGTTTTTAAAGTCAGTATGTTATGTTGGTTTTTATATTTGCTCAAATGTTTTGTTTTATTTTGGAGTAATGCTCTTGATTATGAGTTTGTCTAATTAGGTTGCTTATTTGATATTAATAATTCTTGAGTAACGTTCTTGAATTTGTTTTAAAGTACCTCTTGGCATATGTAATGAAACTTCCCTCAACACCCATTTTGCACCTAAAACGTCCCCACACCCCTACGAAGGAATCGAAAACACGGATTGTTTGGGAGTATCACAAAAAGGTTTCGCATCAAAGATTATTTTATTCATAATAAATCTTATAGTAAAAGGTGTAGAGATTACTATCTTTCACCATCATGCCCCTTTTTTGTCGTTTCTATTGTTCTTTTCTTGTGGATAAGTGTATTTAATCATGTTAACTTGAAGACGTAATGCTTTACAAATACTACCTGACAGCTGGTATAAAAGAGTTTTATGTGACAGCTACGAATGCGTCAATGAAATATCATGAGGCTGAGGTTACGGGTCGGATGATAACATTTTTGCTCATTTCTTAAAAACATGTCAAAATGGTACATGTATTATAGCATAGTGATTGCATAGATGTGTGTGTGGCTAGCAAAGAAGTCGGGACATATTTATAAGCATACGTATGATGTTGGTATATAAAAGAATATCAATATGGTACCGTCTTCTTCTTTTCATTTTGTATATTTTTATTATTACGCAAAGTTACATGTATTTATGCGAGATGTACATGTTATTTTTTGCTTTGTTACGTAGAGATTTTGGGCCCACACGTTTTGAAATGGCTATGGTTGTCTGCATCGAGTAATACCAAAGATGGAACGGGCTTTCCTACTGTACATGGTAGCTTAATGGAACGAGCTTTCCTACTGTAAATGATAGCTTATAATGTCATTAATATGCAATATTCGATATATCTTTTTAAAAGTTTTTGATAATTTTTGAAATGTAACATGATAATGGAGTCAATAGGTGGTGAGGTTAATGGTGTTAGTTTTTTATTTGTTTTTGTTCTTTTGGATTTGGTGTCACTCATTAGCTTAGATGAAGATTGTTGCTTTGAAGTCAGAATATTTCAAAGTGTTTTGTTGGATGAAATTATAGACAAAAATAGCAGGTAAAGGTGATAGCTACAGGACGAACAAAGATTGACTATTTTTGTTTGGATCTTATAATGTTTTGATGTGGAATCTTACTTTTTAAATGGCGTGACTGGTTTATTAGGCTATGTGTAATAAATGGACTATATTAGGGACGATTTTTGATATGCAACGTCACGTCAACAAAGGAGCTATTTTCATTTATTGATGCATACAAACATACCTATCCCAAGACAAAGAGTCCAACTATAAACTTAAATCCAGGCGCTACTATAAACTAGGGATGGGCAAATTTGGGATTGGTACCGGTTGGTACCGGTACCGAAATTGGTACCGATTTGGTACCGAATCGGTACCAACGTTTTGAGTTTCGGTACCAGTACGGTACGGGACCGGTATTTTCCGAAATTTTACCTTAAATACCGGTCCGGTACCGGTACCGAACCGAATATTTCGGTACCGGTACCAAGAATCCGCGAAATTCGGGACCGGGATTTTCGGGACCGGGACCGGTCGGTACCGGTACGGTCCCGATCTCATCCCTACTATAAACCCATCAATCTCAATTAAAAGAATTCAAAAGTTAAAAAATTTAATGAACATAAGTTATTAATGCATATAACCTTTAAATTAATACAAAATCTACAAATCAAAGTTTACGTTTAAGTATAAACCTAATATAATAATCGAAAACCATGCATATTTTAATATAAAAAGTTATACGTTTACAATAATATGAAAGAATTCTAAATAAAATCGCGTAACACGCGGGCTAAAAGCTAACATATATATATATATATATATATATATATATATATATATATATATATATATATATATATATAGCCCTGCACCATTACACTCCAAAAAACGAATTCTCATCCCTTGCTGACTGGGCGCTACACGATGCAAATGTCCCTAGCCCCTCCACTACTATTTCTAATAGCAATGGCGGTTTGGTTCGATTAAAGACTTGAGCTTTCACGTTGAGTGTGACTGCCATTGTAATCTAATCTAAGGTATGAATGAAGATAGCAACGTATAACGTGAATGGCCTGAGGCCTCGAATCTCTCAGTACGGCTCCCTTCGTAAACTCCTTGACTCTCTCGATTCCGATATCATCTGCCTCCAGGTCTCTTCTCCGTTCCCAATTTTACCTTTAGCCTTTAATAACAATCTAATTTCAATTTCTTTATTTTTACTTAATATTATTTAGGAAACCAAATTGTCTAGGCAAGAATTGAGAGCTGACGTGGTTTCAGCAGATGGGTACGAGTCATTTTTCTCTTGCACTTGTTCTCTCGAAAAAGGCCGTATGGGTTATTCCGGTAAGCTGTTTGTTAAAATGCCCCAATGAAACCAACTTCATTAATTGACTCGTTTCTCTAGTTTTTGTTATACATTTGAAGTTATTTGTTTTCTGGGATCATGTTTAAAACAGGTGTTGTAACATTTTGTAAAGTGCAATCTGCGTTTTCTAGCAATGAAGTTGCACTGCCAGTTGATGCTGAGGAAGGGTTCACTGGTGTTCTAGAGAATTCTAGAGGATTTGCAAACAGAAAACACGATTCTTTGGCGCGTGCGGAAGGGCTTGAAGGGTTTGATCGAGACGAGCTTCTTAAAATTGATAGCGAGGGGCGTTGTATCATCACTGATCATGGTCATTTTGGTGAGTGGCATGCCTGAAGTTGAACAATATATAATAAGATCACAAATCGTAAAACCGAAATTTTGCAGTTCTTTTTAACATATATGGACCTCGAGCCGCATGTGATGATGCAGAACGGATTGAATTCAAGCTTTCATTCTACAAGATACTGCAAGTAATCTTTTTTCTTCACATCGACTATTAAAATTAAGTATTTTTTTATATAATTTCTTCTTTATTATTTGTTTTTGGTGTTTTGTTATAGAAACGATGGGAGGCCCTTATGCTTAAAGGAAGAAGAATAATCGTTGTTGGTGATTTTAACATTGCTCCTTGTTCTATTGATAGGTGTGATGCAGGACCAGATTTTGAAAATAACGAGTAAGCTTCTAAGTTCTAACAACCCTATTAAGCAATAATCATTATTTACCTTTAACATTTCAAGTTTTATATTTTGAATATTACTAGGTTTAGAAGCTGGTTTAGATCTTTACTAGTGGAACGTGGAGGCGTGTTCTTTGATGTGTTCAGAGCAAAACATCCTGAAAGGTGCAACATAAATCATAATTTGTGTTTTTCTTAAATACTGTTAATAACATATTATATCTCTAATCATTTATAGAACAGAAGCGTATACGTGTTGGTCCACAAACACAGGTGGGGAGATATTCAATTTTGGGTCAAGGATTGACCATATTATAACTGCTGGATCATGCTTACATGAAAACGTAGATATGAAAGATCATAACTTTTTTACATGCCACGTTAAAGATTGCGACATATTAACACAGTTTAAACGTTGCAAACCTGGGACCATGCAAAGGTAAGTTTTTTACATAGGATCAAATATTTGACTTGTGGGCTGACTATTTTTGATTCAAGTTTTCTTCTTTCTTATTGGATTAAATTCAATTTTATTACTTGTGTACCTTCAGTTACAAATGGAAAGGAGGGAAAAATACTAAGATGGAGGGTTCAGATCACGCCCCGGTCTTTATGAGTTTAAACGAGATTCCCGATATTCAACAACATAATACTCCATCTTTATCAACTAGATACTGTCCTCAGGTTCGAGGATGTCAACAAACTCTTGGTATCATATAATATACCATTTATTTCTATAATGATATTTAATTTTGATAAAGCGCACACACACTATATCTTGGATGCTTACAGACCTGAATGCGGTTTTGCAGTGTCGATGTTATCAAGAAGGCAATCAACAGATGAAACCAAAGTTCTTGATGAGGAAGTTAAAGTGCAAAATCGTGAGGTATGCGATAACAGTCCGGTTTTTGGCTCGACAGCAACAAAGAAAAAGTTGAAAAAGGGTCAATCATCACAGCTTTCACTTAAGTCCTTTTTTCACAGTAGTTCAACAGTAAATAAAGATGTTAAGAGCACGACTGCTGAGTTGTCAGTCAACCATACAAGCAATTTGATTGACGGGTCTGAAACTGATATTGTGAAGTTCAATCAAAGTCAACCTGATGTGTGTCCAAGTGAATCGGATGCTTGTAATTCTTCTCAAACTGATAAAAGTCAAAGTGCTCAGTTAGAGTGGCAAAGAATTCAACAAACGATGCAGAGTAGTATTCCTGTGTGCAAGGGTCATGGAGAGCAATGTGTTTCTCGGGTTGTGAAGAAAGCAGGACCCACTTTTGGTCGCTGTTTTTATGTTTGTGCTCGTGCAGAAGTATATTTTGTGATTTTGTAAATGGTGTCTTTTATGTTCATTACATATGTGTTTTGGTTTGGCTTATATGAGAAACTTTACTTTGCAGGGGCCAGCATCAAATCCTGAAGCAAATTGTGGTTACTTTAAGTGGGCTGATTCAAGATCTAAGCGCAAACAGGGCTAGTGATCTTATCTCTAAGTGGTCTGTTTGCTATGCTTCCTCTCATCTTCTGTTATCTAATTATTATCAATACACTGCTCAGAGCTGGTAATTTGTGAAATAGAAGTTAAAGTTTCATGAGCTTCATTGTAGACCAAAACCAAGCTTATTGGTTTTGAAACAAAACTGAACTAGTAAAATTGGAGACTTGAGCGAACCAACCAAAACCGCTACGAGTTGTCCACATATGCTGTCTTTGTTCATCTCGTTTGTTAGTTTTATTCTAGAAATAGTCATAATTGTTTTAACTTATAAGCGTTGGTATCAAAAGTGTTTTATTTATTTGCATTCACTTTATATATATATATATATATATATATATGTACCTATATATATATATATATATATCATTTAAAAAGGAGAAAAAAATGACTAAGTTTTCAATCATTTGTGTAACAATTTATGTTGACTAGTTATCCTGTACAACACACCAATTGATTTGTTTTATAGACGTTTTCTGCAAAATGTATAAAAGGAAAAAATAGGTATTTTTGTAGAGAGAAAGCTGATGATTTGTGAGTTGTGAAAAAGATTGAAATAATGTGAATTAAACTTTTACGATATTTGGCTGGGATTGATTCTCTGCGTTCTTTGAACATAGCCCGGTCTTCTGGTGGTAGATGTTAGAGGGATGTTAGAGGTCTTTTTTGATAAACTTAAAATCTATTATCGTGTATTTGTTTTTGTTTTCCACTTGTGCATTTTTTAAGATGAGAGAAGTTTAGAAAATTTGTCTTCCAAGCTTTCAAAGTGTGCCTTCACCTTGGGACTCATTGTAGATGTAGTTTTAGACAAGGAGGGTCCCCAGGCTCTCGCCTCCTGGGCGGGCAAGGATGGTCCTTCAGTCATCAAGATCTAAGTCGTCATTGAACTCGTTTAACTTTATATTTTGAATGAGCATTCGACGTTGCTTGAGACGAATTGTGTTCATTCGTACTAGATGCCGTCTTGGACCATTTAGACGCTCAAGCGGCCTTCATTGGCCGTACAAGATACTTTTTTTGAATTAAGGAGATTCCAATCTTCTATCATTGTAAAAGGGTGAGATTTTTTGGCCTATTTGTAGTTGCAAACTCATCACTTCACCATCTCGAGGTTCTTTTGGTCCGACGTACTTATCTTTTTCTGTGTTTTTTCACTTAGAGGTGGCTGGTTGTGTTTGAGTAAACTTCTCGGGTAATGATTGGGTTTTGGGTATGAATGTGTGTTTGGAATGAGAAGAGGACGTCGGGTGGATGTGCGTGGGGTTACGCAATATCGGTCAATACATCACATTGTTGGTGTGTTGGTTGTAAATATAGGGGCTGTTTCTTTCCGCTTCATATCATGCTAATCTTTTAAATTGACAAAAAAAAATTAATTTTATATTTTGTTTCAAGTTAGTTATATATATAGCCATTTGGGTACACACTTCTTAACATATAAAAAAACAGGGAAAATCCCAAAGTGGTCCTTTTTCTGAGAGAGAAAATCAAAATAACTCAATTTTTTCTGAAAATTCGGAAATAACCCTTTAAATCTCGTCTGGAAAGCCACAATGGGAATTGAATTATTTGAATCTCGTCAGCTCCGTCAAAATTTGAAGTATCTCGTCTTTCTAGGCCAAATTCTAGGAAATTCCGTCTGCTTAGTTCATTTTTTGAAAAAAAATTCTTGTCCTTTTCTTTAACACTAACTTTCTCGCTCTTCTCACCTCTCTCTTCCCTTTTCTCTCCATCATCTTTCTTCATCATCCTCCTTCAAAAACCTCCGACCATGTAAACTGGTTTGGACTCGGGTGACCTTTAAACCGTTTCCGGCGAGCACAAATCACAAAGCCCCGATAAATCCGTCCATTGGCTTCGATTTGTTCTCGTCGAAAACGGTTCAAACGTCACCGGAGCCTAATCTGGTTTACATGGTTGGAGGTTTATTTTTAAGATGGTGAAGATGATTGATGGAGAGAAAATGGGAAGAGAGAGAGATGCGAGGAGAAAGAGAGAGATGTGTTAGAAAATGACAAAAAAAAAATTCTAAAAAAATGGATGAAGCAAACGAGATTTTTTAAAATTTGACCTGGAAAGACAAGATTACTTAAAATTTGAACGGAGCCGACGATATTCAAATCATTTTGAATCTCGTCGAATTGATTCCCAATGTTACGCCCAGACGAGATTTGATGGGTTATTTTAAAATTCTAAAAAAATGGATGAAGCAGACGAGATTTTTTAACATTTGACCTGGAAAGACAAGATTACTTAAAATTTGAACGGAGCCGACGATATTCAAATCATTTTGAATCTCGTGGAATTGATTCCCAATGTTACGCCCAGACGAGATTTGATGGGTTATTTTCGGATTTTAAGAAATAATTGGATTATTTAATTTACTCTCTCCTTTTCACTTTGGGAATTTTCCAGAAAAAAAAAAAAAGTAGTCCCTTATTAATTTATCAACGACATTTTGTCCTTAGATGCAGCCGTGGCTCACCATTTATCTTGATGAGTCAGTCAGTTCATCAAAACAAAAGGCTCCAATCTTTCGATGGGATAGTGAAGCTATGAATGGCTCTCTATCTGCAATGCTGTGTTCCACTTACACCTTCTTCTCTTTCTCTTGACCTGAAAACATGGAACAAAATCATCAAGAAACATGTAGCCGAAGGCAACACCTTCCATTCATACCAACAAATGCAACAACAATCATTCACCCCACATACCCTCTATTACTCAAAGCACTCTCTAATCATTCCAATCATCGGACCGGATTAACCCTCCATGCCCAGATAGCCAAAACCCCATTCCACAACCACATGCTGGTCCAGACTTCACTTCTCAACATGTACGCATCTGTTAACAAATTACACGAAGCTCGTAAAGTGTTTGATAATATGCAAATAAAAGATATTATTGCTTGGAACTCCATGTTGGATGCATATGTTTCATTTAAGAATATGGATGTTGCTATTCAACTTTTTAGATTAATGCCTAAGAGGGATCTTTATTCGTTTAATATAATCTTGTCTGGGTTTGAGGAAACCGGTGATGTGGGTTCTGCCCGTAAGGTGTTCGATGAAATGCCTCAAAGAAGTATCGTGTCTTGGAACACTATGATTTTGGCATGTGGGAGGTACGGAGATGTTAAGGGTGCGCGTAAGGTGTTTAATGAAATGCCTGAACGAAACGTTGTGTCGTGGAACACGTTACTTGGTGTTTATTTGAATAACGGGTTGTTTGATGAGGTTGTTATGCTTTTTGACACCATGAAAGTGGAGAAAACTGTACTTCCGGATTACCTTACGGTAACAACCGCCTTATCTGCTTGTGCTGGATTAGGGTTACTAGAAAAAGGCCGTGAAATTCATGTATACGCGCTTGAATTAGGGCTTGTTTTGGGTGTACATGTAATCACTTCTTTAATAGACATGTATGCCAAATGTGGATGTGTAAACAGTTTCTTGTGCGTGTTTTACAAGTCTAAAATGCGAGACATTTTCTGTTGGAACGCGTTTATATCTGGACTTGCTCTTCATGGATACGGTGTTGCTGCACTCAAGGTGTTTGATGAAATGCTTCAAGGAACAAAGCCTGATGATATAACCTTCATAGCTTTGCTTAGTGCATGCAGCCATTCAGGGCTGATAAAAGAGGGTCAAACCCTTTTTGAATCTATGGAAACCGAGTATGGTGTGGCACGTAGAATGGAGCATTATGGGTGCATTGTTGACCTTCTGGGTCGAGCCGGTTTTCTTGAAAGCGCGTATATGATCATTGACAAGATGCCATTTAGGCCAGGGAGGTCTGTTTTGGGTGCATTGCTTAGTGCTTGTGTGAAATATAGGGATATGGAGATTGGAGATAAAGTCGTGAAGATACTGTTAAAGTTTGATGGTTTAAATGATGGGGATTATATGCTGGTGTCGAATTTGTATGCGTCGTGTGATCATTGGGATGAAGCGCATCGTTGGAGAGCAATGATGAATGATTCAGGGATTGTGAAGACTGCAGGACTGAGTTCAATAGAGGTTGGTAATAGGGTACATAGATTTTTGGCTGGGAATATGCATTAATGGAACATAAAAATGTTTTTAACCTTTTGTAATTATACTGTGTTAGTGCATTCATAAACTATAAGTATAAAATACTATTTTTATGATAATAAATCATAAAGATAAGAATATGTGATGAAAAATATTAATTACAAATTATTTCATAGTCTGTGCATAGTCTTTCCTTCGACCTCATAAACCATAAAGCTTTGCGAAAACGAAAAGAAAAAAAGATCGGTTAATCTACAAGCTATAAACTCAAGGTTGATGCAACGTTGAGCTGAACAAATTACAATAATTAAAATATAGATCTTACAGAAGTGCATAAATCCCCATGGTTAATTATTGGTTGAACAATAATCAACACAAATTGTTAAGGACGTAACACAATCAACACAGTCGATGTTATGGATGTGTCATGTATTGATCGCATATTCGCATCATAGTCAGACAACGTCACGGTCATTGTCGTGGTCCAACGGTAACCGTGGATTAATTGTCCAACCACTAGACATATTTTTCTCAACAGTGAATCGTGCTTCATATGTGCAGTCAAGATTAAATACCGAAAAAATGCAAGATAGATAAATGCCAAGGCATATATGATGAAAGATCAGTCAACAAAGTCTTATTTTTAACCATTTTTGAGGAACTAAAGTCAAAGATTATATAAAAATTGCTAATTTTTGGATCATAAATCATTGGAAGAAGTTTTCTTAAGAAAATAGTAATTCACATGTATTTAAATAAAAAGGATGGTTTAATCAAATAGAGAAGTGAATATTTTGGGAATAAAACAATTTTTGTATAAATCAATTTTACTTGTTATAAGTTTATATCTTTTGTGCGAGACATTAGCCAATTACATGTTTGAAAGTCTCTCACTCATTTTTTAAAAGCATTCTTACCTGTATTTTAACAAACCTTTCATAAATCTAACACGAAACAATGTTCTCTCAAGTAACCTTCTATATTATTCATTTATTTGAGAAATCAAGATCAAAAAGTTTAATACCAAGTTAGAGAATAACGAAGGTGATCACTATCTGGATTAGTGAGACGATAGATATGTGATCACTTTCTTGAAACTTGGAAGATCATGGTGTTTCCTTTCACGTTGTTATAAGGAAAGAAGTTGTGATTTCTGTCATCTTAAACAGAAGTTTGTACACGGTTACCTATACCGATTTCGAGAAAATAATAGTGAAAATAATTTTTATGAATGAATTTTTGTTATGGTAAACGCACACCCCTTTAAATACCACCTATTTTCACTTTATGTTTTCAATCACAGTTGATAAATTGAAACAATATAGAGAAAATTAGCATGACCAATGAATTGTGGTGACCCTGAAGTTATGATAATTAGCGCCTTTAGCTACAAAACAAAGCACCGACTAGGCTCATCGGAGAGAGAGGATCTCTTATTAGATCACCCTCCAACGTGAGAATAAACAATTAGTTTTGAGAGAGAAAAGATAGTGCAGAAGATTCTAAGGAATATATTTTGAATTGTGATTACCTTATCATGATAAGTTCCATGCATGAGTATTTAATATTTATCTTTTTTGGTTAAGATGAACCATTAGTGCCCCCCTTCCTAGAGAATGATTGTCAGAATTAGTTATTGAGTGGGTTTTACATAATATCTTCTCTGGCACATGCCGTTGATATATGGGTCCCTCTCAGATAGCCAGATTTATTATGTCCGCACTAATGGTAACCATGTTTTGGGAAATTAGAAAGTATATAGCATACCCAAAGATCCGAACTTCACTAAAGCTGTATGCAAGGCGTGACCTTCGAAAATAAGAATTGACATTCAAATAATCCTAAACTTTTTGATTATTGATTTTAGAGTTAATGGCCATTTTCGTCCCGGTGGTTTGCTACTTTCGCCACTTCAGTCCAAAATTTTTAATTTTGTCAATTTAGTCCTCATAGTTTTAAATATTAGCCAATTACGTCCTATCTGTCTAACGGCATCCAGCTATGCCGTTAGTTTAAGGGTATTTTTGTCTTTCTCCTTTTAATTTTGAGTTAATGGTCATTTTAGTCCCTGTGGTTTGATATTTTTGCCAATTCAGTCCAAAGTTTGAAAATTTATCAAGTTAATGTTCAGTTTAATTCAGTTTTTTTTATTTTTTATTTTTTTTGTTTATAACCCTGAAGAGCATAATTCAAGCCCAAAACCATCGAGCAATCTCAAATACTGGTATGCATTTACTCTGTTAACAACAGTAATCATACCCCCCACCTTATATTTAGTTTCTATACATTTCCTAAAATCTTCTTCATGGTGGAATTCAATGGTAAAGTGGTCAAGGTAATTCCCTTAAACCGAATTATACAGAAAAAACTAAAAATTGTTTTGTTGATTAATGTATAATAGTTGATTACGACCCAGATTTTCGTTATGATATGTTAATCTCTAAACCCTAAATATTATGCATTCATCAAAGAAACAATTTTAGTTTTTTCCGTACAATTCGGTTTCACGGAATTGCTTTGACCACTTTACCATTGAATTCCACCATGAGGGAGAGTTTAAGAACCGTATAGAAACTAAATACGAGAGGAGGGGTATGATTAATGTTGTCGACAGAGTAAATGCAGACTTGTTTTGGGCTTGGATAATGCTCTCTAGGGTTATAGAAAATAAAACTGACTTAAATTGACAAAATTTCAAACTTTGGACTGAATTGGCAAAAGTATCAAACCACAGGGACGAAAATGACCAATAACTCAAAATAAAAAGAAGAAAGACAAAAATACCCTTAAACTAACGGCATAGCTGGATGCCGTTCGACGGATAGGACGTAATTGACTAATATTTAAAACTATGAGGACTAAATTGACAAAAATACAAATTTTGGACTGAAGTGGCGAAAGTAGCAAACCACAGGGACGAAAATGGCCATTAACTCTTGATTTTAATATGCAAGTTGTCCCAATAAATCTAATCTAACTATACTATTAAAACAATAGAGTTTAACTCAACATGGTCTCTTTCTATTGATGTATTTTTAAACTTTTCATTTTTGTCTATCACTTCTCTATTTTTCATGTGAATAAAAAAATTATAAAATAAATTAAAATACTAGACAATCAAAATTGTTAATAATTATTATATATTTTTAAAATCTGGTCAAACATCATAATTAACCTATTAATGTAATTATGATATTAATTATTCTAAGAATTCAAAAACTTATTAAATCATCTCATTTACATTATATAAATCTCAAGATTGAAAACCCAAACCATTTTAATCTCTCTCTTTCTCTCTCTCTCTCTCTCTCTCTCTTTCCATTTATTCCCCCACTCTCCAATATTCCAATAATGGCCGATTTTGTTATATGTTTTTCCGGTAAGGTTATATTGTTTTCATGTAAGGTTTTCCGGTAATGTTTTATATTTATTTTAATTGTTATATTAATTTTTATAATCTATTTATGTTGTAAATCAAAAGCCAAGATTGAATTGATATGTTGAAGTTATTATGGTTTTCCGGTAACGTTTTATATTTATTTTAATTTTTATATTACTTGGTTATTATATCTTTAGATTCCATATCAAAATTCAAGATTGAATTGATATGGTGAAATTATTACGGTTTTCCGGTAGTGTTTTATATTTATTTTAATTGTTATATCATTTTGTTATAACATCTTTAGGTTGTATATCAAAATCCAAGATTTAATTTATATGTTAAAGTTATTACGGTTTTCCGGTAAAGTTTTATTTGATACTCTATCATATTATTCTTAATGTTATTATGGTAATTATATTTCATACTCTATTTGGTACTCTTATCATATTATTCCAGTAAGGTTTTATATCAATTACAATTATTATTATTTTCCGTTTTTGTTTGTATTTATATTAATAATAATATTATTTTTTCTTATAATCTCTTTAGGTTATATATCAAAATCGAAGTTTCAATGGAGATCTTCACTATTTCGTTTTTCCGGTAACGCGATTCAAATTTCCTGGTTGTAAATTATAGCATCAGTTTTATATTTTTTCACATGATTCAAATCTTCCATGATTTGTAACTTATTTATTATGTGATATTAATATTAATATTAATATTTAATTTTACCATTTCAGGTTATTGTCCCCAACTTGATATAGCTAATTTCATGGATTGAGGATTGTTTGATAAGATGTCTTTTATTTTGTTTAATATTGATATATATTTTTGTTAGTATTCATGTATTTATTTATTTTTCACAATTTATGTAATTCAATTGATTATTATATAATCCGAAACGAAATTTAGTTGATTATTCTTTAAGACATTAAATTATCTATAGTAAGATAATCAATCTTATATTGTTACAAAAATATGTTATAGAGTTTTAATTTTACCATCTGTTAAAAAACCGAATTTAAATATATTATAGTGTTTTAATTTCAATCTTATTTTAAGTGTTTGTTTTTTACTTTCAGTTTAACACTTTTGACTTTTGTATCTTAATTTTTTCTTAATATTCATAACACATTTGAAACTTATTAAATACAGAATTTGACCAATTAGCAACAAAATTTTTAAAGCTTTCTATACTCTTCAACCTCAACAAACCTTTTCATTTTCTTATATTTAACCATTTTTTAATTATGCCTAAATGTCAAATTGAACGTTTAAAATAATAACACCATTTTATTATTTAAAAAATAATAAAACTTTTCATGTTTTTTGGAATTTGACTAATTAACCAATTAGATTTTAAAATTTTTATAATTATGTCGAAATTATCTATTACAATACAACTATACTATATTTTTTTTAAAATTTTTTTTGAAAATTCACTAACTATTTTTTTATTCATAAATGCGAACCATAGCTTTTGATTTAGTATATCTAACTATAAAGTTATTGAATGTCTCTTATACAAAATTAAAAATAAAAATTCTTTTATAATAATTTATATATTTATTGATTACAGTTTTCTGTACTATATATAATACACCAAACATGGGCAAATTAAGACACCCATTTTTAAGTAATTTACAACACTTAAAGCATGAGGTACATGTGTTAGTAAGGGTAAACATGTCTTTTAAACACAATCTATTCAACTTACAAGTTTGGTCCCTCATCTTTAACCATATTATGTTTTTAATTTAACTTGTAAACTAACTTCCCACCCATGATTTTAAAACGACTATAGCCTTTTCATACTTTAATATTTTTATAAACAAATTGCACCATAAAAACGAGAATTTTAATCTCTTTAATTTGGATATGATATTGTTGTAATTTTTTTTTCATTTTAAATAAATTAATATGTTACGTAGGGGTGTTCAATGTCGGTTTTGATGGTTTTTAAGTTAAACTTGTGAGTCCAACTGTTAATACTGATTTTTTGTCGTCCAAAACCAAACTCAACAATTGAAAGTTGAAACTAAATCGTTACTAACGGCATGGTTCCAGTTTGATTTCACAGTTTAATCTTTAATAATAAATTTAGTTTAAAATAATTAATAATTTAAATGTACTATCAATTTTAACTAAAAACCAACATAATATGATGCTTGAGATGATCATAAATAAAAAATGATAATTTTAGCCAATAAATGGTAAATATTAATGGAAGATCTAGGACGTGAAATAATAACAACAAAGATTACAAAAGGAATCATATTGCAATTAGGTTATTTTACAGTCTTTTCTGGTTTCATATGGCCAGTTGCCGATATAAACCGCGAACCAACCGTTCACTACGTTTTGAAAATTTTGAAACCGACCAACAAACCGAAAGTAAAAAAAGAAAATGAAAAAAGAAGTCAAACCAATAACCGGTTTAAACGATTTTAAGGTTTTAACCGAACCATAAACACTTATATTTGTACATAATTAACAGGTTCAAACACCCGCTGCGTCGCGCGGGCACCCGTCTAGTATATAATTATATGTTTTTGTTCATATACAAAGCACACGTGCATATTTTAACTTCATTCAAAATTTTATTAACAAATACTATAATTATGATTTGTCAAATTCTAACAATATAATCTAATTGTAGTAGTATCTTAATATCAACAAACATTATTTGACCAATTCTCAATGACATCTAAAAGATTTCGATGATTTCCAACCACATGAAAGTTTTCATTTTTTTTATTTGACCAATTTATAATTATATTTAAATGTCAAGATGTATGTCTAAAATAAACCACACATATTTTCGATAACCATTTTATAATCATAGCTCATTTTCTCTTGAAACTAACAAAATTCAAATACGAGCCAGTCATGAACAATATTTGATGAAAAACTAGCTCAAAAGAAAATGTATGGAATATGTATAATTTACCGAAACAAATATGACATTTTAAAGTTAAAAGTTAGACATTTTAATTAAAAAAAATGATTTTTTTGTCTCGATGGTAGCTTATGAATTTTACTTTTTTAACTTTTGATTATGTTTTCAAAGATTGTAATTTGAATGTTGTTTGGGTTTATCTTTGTATTTCACAATCATTGGTTTTCGTACCAATATTATTTACAACTTAAAGTATGTTGTCGTCCCGAATAACATATAACAACTTATGTTGTCCTTTCAAATGACATGTGTTTGTTCAAAATTTAAATATTTCCACCCGTATCGTACACGGGTTAATAACCTAGTAAGGTGTACTAAAATTGGTAAAAAAATTCCTGAATAACCTATTTCAACCCTCTTGGTTACAAATATGTTCTTGCTAGAAATAAAACAGATGAATTCAAAAAAACACTTTGAAGATACAAAACTCTTTAGCCAAAAAAATTCTATTTTTTATTACATATAATAAGCTTTTGAAAGCTTCTTAATTAATGTAATGAAGATGGCATAATGACATACACGCACAAAAATTCTTAATATGCGAACTAAGAGTAGAGGTATCCATTATTTGAATAGGACTTGACAAATTCCAATATTTGAGTTTTAATCAGCCTTTCAATTTTAAAGTCCAGTCAGTTTTAAAGTTTTCAATGATGTAACACTTGTAACTAATACTCTAAAAAGCTTTAGGAATTTTGTTAAAGATAAAAAAGTACAAGTTAAATATATAATCAATTTTTAAATATACATTCTCACTAAATTTTGGTATATAAAGTGCATCATCATCGAAGTTGTTGGTTGTAATAGAAACCATTTTAATAAAACATGTCATGACAACTATTTTAGGACTATGTCTTGGTCCCATTGAATGTTTCTTTCCTATGTGAATTACATATTTATCAAGTGATTCAAGTTATTGTTCCTATACAAATAAATGTGTAATTGTTATTTTAACTTTTGAAATAAGGGTAAAGTTAAAATATAGAAGGAGATAAAAATAAGAAGTGTGAGAAGGATTTGTGGTCACACAAAAAATCATAAAAAAAATTCAAAAAAAATCATAGCTCAAAGTATAAATAAAAAACAAAAAGAAAATTAAAAACCAAAATGTTTCCCCCGTCACTCATTCAAAAAAAAAATAATAATAATAACGAAAGACACAATGTCGAGAAAAAAAGACACAAGTATAAATAAAAAAAAGTCACAATACATCGCAAAACATTAACACAATGTCAAACAAAATATAACACAATGTCAAATATTATAACACGATATAAAAAAATACATAATTTCAAGGAAAAAAAAGTCACAATCAATAACGAACATAAACAAAAAAACACATTGATAAACAAGAAGACACAATGATAGTTTTTTCCTCAGTATTGTGTGTGTGTGTTTTTAACGATAAAGACGGAAGAAACATTATTTTTTTTTGTTTTTTTTTAATTTTGAGCTATAATTTTATGAGGGTGTTTTTTTTCATAAATTCTTCTTATTTTTATAAGTTTTATTCTCTGTTGTAAATTACTTGACCATTAAAGCAAAATCAGATAATATAACAATTCTACTTCCAAATCTACGTATTTACCTACCTTGTGACTTACCACTCTTAACCACAATATGAATACCTACTATACATAAAAAAATAGCTAGGCCACATGCCTTTGTTGTGTGTATATATAATATTAGTCTAAGTCCCCAGTATTATGGGGGTTTATTTAGGCTTTTGTTTTTAAGCGTTTCCCTATTTTATAGTTTATAATGATTTGTTTATTTATAACGTAGTTTTGTTTTGAATTAACACACACACACACACACACACACACACATATATATTAGTTTGTTATGTTTATTATATTTTTTAACGTTTGAGCTATTTCAATTGATATGTGAAATTTTTTAGATTTTCAACAAACGAATATAAACGAACAGCAACATATTGATTTTTTTTAAAAAGAAAACATGAACACAAATATTTGTCTTATGAAAAGAGAGCGATTGATGTAGGTGATAAATGTGGTTGATGCATGAGAGGGAGGTTGACGATGGCTAGTGGTATTCGAAAGTTAACAGGTGATGGAGAATGGAGAGGATAAACCAGCGACAGAGAATATGTAGAGAAAAGAAATTAAATTAGAGTTCGATGATGAAAGTGTTTTATAAATAAATGAGATGTTACCCGTTTATGGGCTATCTGGGATTAGTGAGACCCATGAACCACAAAAATTATTGTTTGATGGTTAAAGGGTTATTTCACAAATATGATATGAAATAACCCGTTTAAGGGATATCCGGGTTTGGTGAGACCCATGACCCACGTAAATCATTCTATGATTATGAAAGAGTTACACAAATAAATGAGATATTATAACCATTTAAGGACTATCCGGGTTTGGTGAGACCCATACCCGCGAATTTGGGTTAAACGCATGAGAAGCCTCAAATTACAAATCAAGCAATCTGATGACTTGAGAGAGGATGAAAACTAAAAAGCAACCAAAAAGTGACGTATATGAATTTTTTATAGACATTTATATAGATTGAGCCCTTTTAGAAAAATCTCGTTTTTGTTTCATCTCCTGTAACATTGTTTTTTGTTTAATAAGTTTAAAGCATTCGAATTGAGTTCTTCATCCTTTTTTCATATAATTTTATGAAATCTTACATTTATCCTTAGGGCATGTTCGTTTCAAGGATTTGTAAAGAATTCTAAGGAATGAAATTTTAAATCCCATGAATTGATATGTTCGTTTCATTAAATGAAAGAATGAGAATGGAAACTAAATCCCATCAAATCCCACATTTCATGGGATTTTAAAATCCCACATATTTGAAAGGATTGTTAAGGATTTTCTTATTAACAATAAAAACTCCTCAAAAAAAAATTCAAAAAAATTAATAAAAAATCATAAATCAAAATATAAATCAAAAACGAAAAATGTAAAAAAACTAAAACGTTTCCGCCTTTGCCCTCGTTCTTAAAAAAAAAGAAAAGAAAAAACCCAACAATGAAGAAGATTCCAATTCCAATACATATTAACCAACCAAACACATTATAGGGATTCTCAAACATTTCATTCCAATTCCAATTCCTATTCCAATTCTAAAATCCTTTAAAAAAAGTCCGTGAAACGAACGCGCCCTTAGTTTATTCATTTTTAATAAAGTTTCACATCTCCTTATATTTATCTTTATCTAACTAAATGATACAACCAATTATTGAAAAAATATAGATAACATATTAAGAATGAATGTGAGTTGCTATATATCTCCATAATCTTGATTCTTATTTTGAGGAATGAGATGCAATGTCAATTTTGATTTAAGAAAAATAAACTTTTCTTTAAATTAAAATGATAAGTTTAATATATTGAATTCAATGGCAAAGTTATAATATTAATAACTGCTATCGGAGGTCGTGTTTTGTGGTGGAGTCGTAGAAGGATGTATTTGTAAATGACAAGGATGTATTTGTAAATTGGTATATTGATGAATCAATATAGACTATGTAAGTTTTAACATAAAATAACTGTAAAAAGAAGTAACTCATACGGTTAACTAAACATGTCTACAATTAAAAGTTAGCTTTAATTAAAAATGTATAAGAAATATAAATGATAAAATATTGGTAAACAAAAGGAGAAAAAAAAACTAAGCTGTTAATTCTATCAAAGTTAAGAAGTAGAAACGTAAGTCGTTTAAGTAAAAATTATTAAACTTTAAGGGTCGTATAAAAAACCCTATTAAAGTTCAGGGGTACAAAGGCAAGTCATTTAAAAAAAATCTATTAAACTTTAGACCAGGTGTAGTGGTCACGTTGTTGGCCAACGTTTTGTGAAAACGCGGGGGATACACCGCCCCCCCTGCGTTATGTTGAATTTTTTTTGTGCGTTTTAGATACAAAGCGGATAATGTCAACAAAAAACAAGTGTATAACTCTGGAAACACCGCCCCCTCCAAGTTATGGAGGCTTTATGACTACACTTGTTTTTTGTACAAAACCATAACTCTGACCGGACGCCACGTGGCGCATAACCCCTGGATGTGAAGCTTTACGACTACACATGGTCTTAGGGGCTATATAATAACTCGATTAAAGTTCAATGGTGGAAACGAAATATTAAAAGAAATCCTAGCTTTGAAGTTGCCACGTGACGGCTAACCTAGCTTTGGAGTCACTATGAACTTTGAAGTTACCTGTAGCCAAGTGCCAACCCCAATCTCCATCGTAGCCTTACAGGTGCTCTCCAATACCTCACCATTATGCGTCTAACAGTTCGTATGTCGTTATACATATTTACTTGTTTATGCCCCACTTACGAGAACCACATGGGCATATCCTTACATGCATTATCAGGTATATCAAAGGGACTACTAGTTATGGGTTACAACTCTCTCACTCACTCTCCACTAGACTCATGACATACTCGGATGCTGATGGGGGGGGGGGGGGGTGTCCTGAGGGTCTCGTATGATCCACATCAACCTTTTTTGTGTTTCTTGGGTGATAATCATGTGTCGCGGAGATTTCCATGCACCCATTCATGAAATTTGATCCAGTTTGTGCCTTCTTCCGACAACAACTCAAACCGCGGGAGCATGTTAGCAACATATTTGTTTTTGTTGTATAGGAGGATGTCAAAGTATATATCCTAGTTTATTTCTGCTTTTAGTTACAATAGCTAACATTTGTTGTCTTGTATATATATAATAGTTTGAGACTCGTGTGCAATACTAGTAATTCATGAAAAACACAATATCTAATAAATAACTGATATACAATAAAAAATATTAAGCAATACAATAAACCTGTCAAACACTATTATCAAACTTAAATTTAAATTTCCATAAATGTGTATACTTGAATAACGTTTTTCTATAAAATAAGATATAATTATAACTTTTAGATATTTATAAAAAAAGAAAGAAAGAAAGAAAAAGGTAGATATGAAATTAACAATTTTTGAAGCATAAATTTTAAAAATCATAAATAATATTGTAAGTTTATTAAAATATGTGAGGTTTAACATAAGAGTGACAAATAGCAAAACATAAATTGTAAATAAGTGAGAGTAACACATTTGATTACTCTCACACTTTCACAAACGTCTGTGGTACGGATGATTTACGAGCAGGACTAAAGACCAGGACTAAAGACCTCAATAAATAGCGGATAATATGAAGTAACACATGGTGACAAACACAAGTATAAACTTGTGAGTTAAATGGAAACATGGAAATTTTTATGAGCATAGGCATCTATTTTAAATTAATTTTGTATTATATATATATATATACAGATGGTTGTTTTATATTGTTTGTTCTAATATTTATTTATTTTTTAAATTTATTATTTAGTGTATGAAAGTTAATAATATACTTATGGTTTGATGATAAATTGTTTCACAAATAAATGAGATGTTATAACCCGTTTTAAAAGCTATATGGTTTTGATGAGACCCAAGACCCGTTTATTTTTTTTAATATGAAATTGGTTTTTTAATTATAAATAATATTTATGAAAGTGAATAATATACTTCTGGTTTACTGAAACCCAAGACCCGTTTATTTTTTTAACTATCAAATTGGTTTTTTTTAATTAAATATAATATATATATATATATATATATATATGACTTGTATCATTTAAAAACTATTAATTTTGTTAATTATCACTTTCAATCATTCCCATGATTTCTAATCTCCATATATATCTGATTAAAATTCCTATTTTTTTCTCCTAACTAATCCTGGGGCGATATATTCAAATTACATAAAAGAGTTTTTTCTCTGTTTGACATGTAATCCTCAAATTCTTTTGGCTTAAGATTTTTCATACTCCTAATCTTTTGTACTAATCTTTTGTATGTATTTTTTGTCTTAGCCATGAAAACTTTTATATATGCATGTATATATTTACATATGTGCAAGTGACCAGTTTATAGTGTTATTTACATACATGTAATTTACATACTATAATATTT